>NW_007578661.1:93294-231717 GCF_000690725.1 Stegastes partitus | reverse complement strand
TTCAGGAGCTCCAGATCCAGAGACATCCACAGAGAGAGCAGGCGCAGGAGAACCTCGGGGGGAGTCACAGAGTTAGTCATATGTTCCAGATGAAAATCTTTTTTCATTACTTAGTGGAATGCGTTGAGAACAAAATCATATAAAGATGATCACTGTAAATCTAAATTATTATCCCATGGAGGTCTGGACTTGGAATCATACTCAAAATAGAAGTGGAAAATCACATTACAGGCTGATCCAACTTCAGTGGAAATTCCTCCAGACCAGTCAGAATGAGGTTTTGTAGTGTGTGTGGTGTCCACATGCCTGTTTGACCTCCCTACAATGCCTGGGCATGCTCCTGATGAGGCAGGATGTTCTCCTGAGGGGTCTCCTCCAATACCTGGATTAAAGCATCATCAACTCCTGGACAGTCTGTGGTGCAGTGAGACACGATGTCCCAGATGTGCTCAGTAGGATTCAGGTCTGGGGAATGGGCGGGCCAGTCCATAGCATCAATGCCTTCATCATCAGGAACTGCTGACACACTTCAGCCACATGAGGCCTCGCATTGTCATGCATCAGAAGGAACACAGGGCCCACTGCACCAGCATATGGTCTCACAGTGGGTCTGAGGATCTCATCCCGGTACCTAATGGCAGTCAGGGTACCTCTGGCTAGCCCGTGGAGGGATACGCAGCCCTCCAAAGAAATGCCTCCCCACACCATTACTAACCCACTGCCAAACCGGTCATGCTGGAGGATGTTGCAGGCAGCAGAACGTTCTCCACGGCGTCTCCAGACTCTGTCACGTCTGTCACATGTGCTCAGTGCGGACCTGCTCTCATCCATGAGTAGCTCAGGGTGCCAATGGTGAATCTGCCAATCTTGGTGTTCTCTGGTAAATGCCAATTGCCTTGCACATTGTAGGGCTGTAAGCACAAGCCCCACTGGTGGACGTGTGGTCCTCACACCACCTCATGGAGTCTGTTTCTGACAGTTTGTGCAGAAGCATGCATACTAGTGGCCTGCTGGAGGTCATTCTGCAGGGCTCTGGCAGTGCTCCTCCTGGTCCTCCTTGCACAAAGGAGGCGGTAGCATCCTGCTGCTGGGTTGTTGCCCTCCTACGGCCCCCTCCACGTCTCCTGGTGTACTGGTCTGTCTCCTGGTATCTCCCCCAGGCTCTGGACACTGTATCTTCAACTAGTATAGTGTCTGCCTTGATTAAAGCCAGCTTGGTTGTAGTGCTGCCTGCCATGCTGGAAGAACTGTTCAAACTGTCATCCTTGGTTAAAACTCTGACCCCCTCTCCCTTCCCAGCCTCCTCCTTGTTCTCCTCTGCCTCCTCTTCCACTACTTCCTTGGTGATAATTGTCATGGTTACCACCTACTCCTGCGTGGTAGGCAGAGTCCTGGAAGCTTCCTTGGTGGTTTCCTCCTCCTCCATAACTTCCTCTCTCTCCACCTCCCTGATGGCCTCCTGCATCTTGATAGTGGCCCTGGTTGTAATCACCTGCAATGGTTTTCACTAAGTTCAAATAATCTACATAAAAATTGTTTTTACAGCTTACATTATTAATACAGTATTTGTGTGTCCTTGTCACTGACGAACAGGTAAGACACATCTCTTGCCTGAGTAAAACCTCAGTCTCAGCTCAGCATCTAAAACAAAACAGTGGAAAGTGTAACTAAAAGCAGTACATTTAAAATATCTCAGACAATGAATCAGTGATACAGCAAACCTTGCCACAGCTTGCATTGATGTGCCATCTTTAATATCTTGTATACTGGAACGAATCCTGACTTCGAATGGAGGCACCAGGGGGAAGCAGGTACAGTTTGCTGTTAACATCAGTAGGGGGGCCAGAGGGAAGGAGAGAACGGGCACTATTCGACTTAACAGAATGTAAGAGGGTTAGGAAAAGAAAGAGGGCTACATGGTGAGACAAGTACAGGATGATTGTGAGAATGTGCGGAGAAAGCAAAGCCTTTACTTTGACCTGAGATTGAGTCTCCTGCGCCTGCTCTCTCTGTGGATGTCTCTGGATCTGGAGCTCTTGAATTACAGCCGCTGGCCTCAACTTTCTGCATCCTGCTCCCCCCACCATGATGCCTCCTGTTACAAAAGGACAATAACTTCTAATAACTTGTTTAACTGTAAAATAAATTGTACAATTCATCCTACATCCACCCAACCGGTCGGGGCAGATGGCCGTCCCTCCCTGAGCCTGGTTCTGTCTGAGGTTTTTTTCCCCCTGTGGGGGTTTTCGGTTCCTTCCCACTGTTGCAGACTGCTTGCGGACAGCTGAAGCTTATAGGGAATCCAGATGTTTTGGATTGTTGGGTGTTTCTGTCTCTGCCTTTGTTAAGCACTATGAGATGACTTGCTGTTGCAAATATGCGCTACACAAATAAAATTGAATTGAATTGAATTGAATCCTGGATGAGCTGCACTACCTGAGCAACTTGTGTGGGTTATAGACACCGCCTCATGCTACCTCTAGGGGTGAGAGCACTGACAAAATGCAAACGTGACCAAACAATCAGCCAGAAAGGATGAGAACGGAGACATTGTCTGGGGTCACTAACTGCAGAACCACTCCTTTATAGGAGTTGTCTTGCTAGCTGCCTCTCATTTCCACCTGTTGTCTGCTCCATTTGCACAACAGGATCTGGCCTGGCCTGGGTATGCCTCTGTGGAGGTGGGCTTGTGTACGTCCTAGTGTCTGGTTGCTCCCCCGGAATCCAGGATATGCCACAGGGGGAGTTGTAGGGGTTGTTGGCTAGGGAGGTCTTGGTTGCACTTGCATGATTGCACCCCACACATTCTGTAAAATGACACTGCGTTGTCCGCACTAATATCTACCTTTGTTTGCTTTGTTTATTTCGTTTATTTATTTTTTTCTGACATATGTAGTTTGTTTTTGTTTTTCTTTTGTGTTTCTTTTCCATCTGTCATCAATGTGTGCATATATAAATATTATGCTCTGGTAATCGTTGAGACTCAGGTTTTCTCAGCTTCCCTGACTGCACGTCATTGATGGACTTTGACGTGAAATGGTGCCACTCAAAAAGAGAACTGTCTGGAAATGCTAGAACATCTAAGGCGGTCTTCTTTAGACTCAACAACGTCATGACTGCAGTTTCTGCATGTAATGCCTTTACAGACTCCACAGGCCCAGATGCTCGTGACCCCATTCTTCTTGCAGCTGCACCACTGGTTGTTGCAATCACGATGACAGTTACAGTTTGTGAACTTCAGTAGCTCCTCAGGAGTCATGGGGTCTAGTGTTGGAACTGGCTCATACCCATGCACACCTAATGTCCATTCATAGTCACTGGGGTTCAGAGACATGCTCTGTAGAAGGATTCAGTCACGGGTCTGCAGAGTGAATGCTGTGCAGCTGCACCCTCTGTTAGAGGTAGAGTCTCTGGTTTGAGAACATCCATTATCTCACTAGAGTCATGGGGGGGTCCTATCCCAGCTGACTTAGGGTGAAAGCAGGGGACACCTGGACAGGTAACCAGTCTATCACAGGGCTACACTCAGGGTTGCCTCCCCGGTGGACGTGTTCAGAAAACCTCCAGAGGAAGCCTCCCCGGAGACATCCAAACCAGATGTCCATACCACCTCAACTGGCTCCTTTCGACGCGAAGGAGCAGCGGCTCTACTCTGAGCTCCATCTGGATGTCCGAGCTCCTCACCCTATTTCTAAGGCTGAGCCCAGTCACCCTGCGGAGGAAGCTCATTTCGGCCGCTTGTGTCCGCGATCTTGTTCTTTCGGTCACGACCCAAAGCTTGTGACCATAGGTGAGGGTTGGGACGTAGATGGACTGGTAAATCGAGAGCTTCACCTTACGGCTCAGCTCTCTCTTCACCTTGCGGCTCAGCTCTCTCTTCACCGTGACGGTCCGGTACAACGCCCGCATTACTGCTGACGCCGCACTGAGCTGCCAGTCCATCTCGCGCTCCATTTTCCCATCACTCATGAACAAGATCCCGAAATACTTAAACTCCCTCGCTTGAGGAAACAGCCCCCCCCCCACCCGGACGTGGCAATCCATTGGTTTCCGGCAGAGAACCATGGCGTCGGACTTGGAGATACTGATCCGCATCCCTGCCGCTTTGCACTCGGCTGCAAACCGCTCCAGTGAGTGCTGATGGTCACGGTCTGATGAAGCCAACAGTACCACGTCGTCTTCAAGAAGCAGAGATGAGATCTTGAGGCCCCCAAACCCTCCTCGCCCTAACTGCGCCTTGAGATCCTGTCCATGAAAACCACAAACAGGATCGGTGACAAGGGGCAGCCCTGGCGGAGTCCAAAACCCACTGGGAACGTGTCCGACTTATTGCAGAGAATGTACAGGATGGGACAGGGATCTTTGTTCAATCATTCTCCTTCTATATCTGATTCCTCTGCCTGGGGACACAACAGGTTTTATAAAAATCTTTCCAGCTGGTTAAATAGTGCAAGGGCTTTGGCAAACAGCCTATCATCATTTATAATCAGAACATTTACATTATCCTTAGTGCAAGATTTATATCGTAGCAAATGTTTGCAACTATAACAATGATTGTCTCTGGATAAGCAGCATGTCAAAACATTAAAATGACATGTATCTGAGTAAAAATTGTATCGCTTGAACTGACCTCATAACACAACACAGGATTAAAATCAACAAATATCAAACTTCAACCAAAAGTCCAATATTGATTTCAGAAAGATGCAGCAACTATTGGAAAATAATTCAGAAACACAGTAACAAATACTAAGAATAGTTGATGACTTAATACACAAAGAAATGCCAACTTCAGCCTTATCAGTATGGCAAAAGGTGTACCTTATAGTTCTGTACATCAACACTACAAAACCCCAAGCATTTCCAACAGAAATGCATTAAAATTTTGAGTTCAACAGGCATTTTTTAAAAACATCTTTTCGAAGCAAAAACCCAAAAGTTTTTTTTTTTTTTTTTTAATCTGCTCTTTGCAATGCCAAAATTACACAAGTCAATGTGTGCAAACAGAACATTTTCAGTAAAGTATTACATTTGGTGGATGTATATTTTGATTCCTGTGTGTGAGTTTGTGTGTGCGTGCCTGTATGAGTGTGTGTTTGTGTGTTTGTATGCGTGCCTGTGCGAGATTGTGTGTGTGAATGTGTGAGATCAACTTCAGCTTGCCATCCTCGAGATCCATCAACACTTTTTGGATGAAGTCGAACATATTGGCCAAGTCTTTCGGGTAACTTAGATGTAGTGCATAAATTAGTGCAAAAAGCATGACAAATGCGTCAGCAAATGTGGGGAAATCGACAACTGTGTTACCCTCAAGCACAACTGCAGCCTTCTCAGGGCAGAAGATCGCAGCATCTGTTGAAGTGGCACTGATCAGGAGGAGCCCGAATGGTATGTTGTTGATTTGCAGTTCATTTGACAGGGCCTGCTAAAGACAGCACAGAGAACATACATATTGACTGTCTAAGCTTCAGTGTTTCCCATAGAATGACAATGAGCCATAAGCATTTTTTAGTTTTTTATAGTTGAGGTTTGACCAGTAAATGCAAAGTTTAATTACTAGTTCCTCTCAGGTGAGATTAAGCCAAGATGCTGCTAGACAATTAACACTAGATTCAATTTTTTCATAAAACAGATGAAATATATAACATGTTATATTCATCCTCATGCAAATATGTAGATAGAGCCCGGAGGACAGCAGCATGTCGAACATTGATGTCAACTTGTTCCGTAAGTGTGAGAAAACATAATTTCTTATTTTTAAATGCTAAACAGGGAATGCACAATGTATCACAAGAAATAGCCCTGTGATGTCTTTAAATACGGTCAGGTAATGCCTACCAAACGTCAAATGACAATATTCAGAGCTAAACACTTGATGACATTGTTTTTGTTTTGATTATTGGTGTTGTTTTTTGCCAAACAGTCTTTCATCATCGAGGACTGATAGCCATGCTGAAGATAGGGAGTTCCAACAGAGTTCTATCATTATCATGCATTAAGAAGTATTTCCAACTCACCTGGAGGTCATAAGTGTTGAATAGCTGATCCAGGACTTTGGACACCTTCACTGTGCACGCAGCTTTCTTCCTGAACAAACTCTGAAGACGAGGGACATGTCGGTCCAACTCAGCATAGAAGTGGTTTGTCAGGTTGATGTTTGTGATTCTGTGAAACTCTGCACAAATCAGTAAAAATAAAAAATAGATTTAAGTTACATTGAAGTGCATTTGTATCTCGAAAGAAAATGGAGGAATTAAGGTACATGGTGCAATGCTGCATTATAATTAGCAAAACTTTAACTTTGATAAATGCTTGTCAGATTTTGTGAGTGATGTTGAGATCCCAACACTTCCCAAGCACGTACAAAGTCAAATGTTAATGTCAGGAAACCTGTCAGGGTCACAGCCACACCTGCGCAAACAAAAGTAAGTGGAAAAAAACCTCACCTGTGACTCCATCTTTAGGGCAGGCCAGCACTCCAGGGTCTCTCCAACAGACAAGTCATCATTGATGACCTCTTTGCATCACAGGGAAAAGGTGGTCTGCATCAACTTTGCAGTTAGAGGGAGGTTTTGTCTGTCTTCATCACTTCATTTACAATCTGGAGTCTCTATTGCTTAAGGTTTTCACCATCTTCCCCTTTTGGAAAGTTGTTGAGAAAATTCACTTCTGCCGTTTTCGGTCTTTTGATGTTAGTGTGGGGAGATTGTTTGCCAGGGTTGTTTCTACTTCTCTTCCCAGAATTTACAGCTACCTCCTTACATCCTGCCCGACTCAACCTGTCTGCGATCCTGCTTCTGTAAGAAAAGGATGGGTGGTGGCAAGTGCTTCTGCAACTAGTGAAATCTCCTTATCATTGGGATATTCTTTTAAGCTATGCATTTTGGCTGCAAGGGTTTCAAGAATGTCGTGCTTTTGACCCCTTGATACTTTCAGGGTTTTCCCTGTTCTCTCATGATGAAAATTTCCCTCACTAATTCATAAGAAAAAGCTGGCACTGGAAAAACATCCGGCCATCTCTGGGCCCTTTCTGGAGTCATTGCGTCATCTGATGCAATTGAGCTGGCATTACTTTCGGATCTTATAAATTCAAGTACCACCTTCTGTGGAAGCTCCTCAATGTCTACAAGGGAACGTAACTGCCTGTCAAAGTCTGGGTCTTCATATGATAAGCAAAAATCAAAGTGTGTCTTAAACTTTTCTTTTATCATTTTTTGAAGCTCATCCATAGATTCTGGACGTGAAGCCAAAGTCATCTTGTCATCATGTGTTTGTGTGAAACAATTACAGATATTATTCACCTTAAAGCTTACTGTTTAAAAATAAATAAATAAATAAATAAATAAATAAATAGTTGTACCAGTTAAGTCTCTCTAGGCTTGTAATGTTAGGAAACATCACTGGCATATCACATTTTTGTTTCCACCTGTGCTAAACACTGTTCCATGAGGCCATATGGTTCTTCACTTCAGATAACATTTTACACCTGGAGGTCTCTGATTAAAATGGATCTTTTTTGTGTCAATATTAAGTGCCCATCTAAATTGTATGCAGACAAACTTATTGTGTCTTTTAGTTCTGACAGCTGGATGACAGAGCAGGTGTCTGATGATGTCAGCTCAAATGACCTCAAATCGCTATACCAGCTCTCATAGTTTCTGCAAAGAAAAGAAACAGAGTTATTCACAAGCAGTGTTTGGTCAGTCCTGCAGAACTTTGGAAGTCCTCCAGCCGTGATTGAATATACATACCAGATTGAAGACAACAAGTTGCTTGTGTTTAAGCCTTAAGACAAAGAAAAAGAGAGATTTGCTGAGCTGTACATTTTTTCAGAAATATATCTTTACCCAGTTCATTTATAGGTAGAAGGAGTATCAGAAACGGTACTTAGAAAGTGCAAGCAAGTAAGATGAAAAGTTCTATTGTTCTATTTATGTTTTTTTTGACTGGCTTTAATAGCGTTTTAGTGCAGAATAGTGTTCCGTGCCCAATGTGGGTATTTGAACACTACCAGCCTTATTTTTAAAGTTTACATACCTTTCAAAAATTCAGAAGAAAAAACAGCACTAAAATAAACTGCTGCAAGTAGGGCTGGTCCGAATAGCAATTTCTGTTCTCCGGATATTCTGCCTTGCTGAGCATTCGGTCCGACATGTCAGCAGTGAGTGAGCATATAGAACAGGCAACACATTTGCTAATAATTTGTCAATGCAGTGGTCTTATGTTTTAGATATTGTATGCATTTTACCTGTTTTTCTTTGACCCTTTTATATCTTATATTATGGGGTTGGTTAGTTTTGTTTGCCGTGCTCATTTTGTAAACGCCAACAATCTTGTAAGGTATATGCGGTTGATTGATGTTTTTTTACCATGGCAAAGTACTTTGCTTGAAATGTACTCAGCCAGGATGCTGCTTGTGAAGTTTGTAGGTTATGAATGCCTGGAATTATCCTGTTTATGCACTTGAAACCAGAGTTTTCAGAAATGGTTTCAGATTTTGACAATTTTGAATGTGCATCTTTTATGTTTTCAACTGAAATGTTTAGTTAACACTTGAAGTTGTAAGTGTAATAAATAACTATGATAATTTTTTTTTTTTTTTTACTTCTTCAAACATTTGAGTTTAGCAGTACAGCAATGCAGAAAATTGCACAACACTTAAAGTAATTTTATTTTAGTTTTTAATGTAGAAAATATGTGAGTAACCAGTTTTTAACACAAGGAGGAGTTGGGTAACAATTAACACTGTATGGGGAGTAATTAATGAACAGTGTTAGGTAGGTTTAACACGCCAGGGTTCTGAAAGGAACCAGTAAGAGAGATCATATTTCTCCCATATTAGCTTCTCTTCATTGGCTCCCTGTAAAATCCAGGATAGAATATAAAATCCTGCTTTGAACATATAAAACTCTCAATGACCAAGCTCCATTTTACCTTAAAAACCTTATTGTACTGTGTCATCCTAACAGAGCCCTTTGCTCTTAGACTGCAGGTCTACTTGTGGTTCCTAGAGTTTCCAGAAATAGAATGGGAGGCAGAGCTTTCAGTTATCAGGCTCCTCTCTTACAGAATCAGCTCCCAGTTTGGGTTCAGGAGGCAGACACCCTCTCTACTTTTAAGGTTACGCTTAAAACTTTCCTCTTTGATAAAGGTTATAGGTAGGGCTGCTCAGAATCACCTGAACTGTCCCTTAGTTATGCTGCTACAGCTTTAGACTGCCAGGGGATTCCAATGATGTACTGAGCTCCTCTCCTCTCCCCTCTCTTCTTTCCACACAGTTATAACCACCATTACATGTCACTAACTCTGTGTTTCCCCCGAGGTCCTGTGCTTGTTCTCTCTGCTGACGTCTCTGGATCCGGAGCTTCACGTCCCTGACCTGCAGCCGCTGGCCTCACTGACCCCCAAAATATTTATATTCATATTTACTGTTCCAGTCTATTGCTTGCTCTCCATCTGCTATCCTGTTTTCCCCACCTTCCCATCCCCGCTCTCACCCATCCAGTCAAGGCAGATGGCCACCTGCCCTGAGCCTGGTTCTACAAAACAACAAAAGACATTACATGTTAATAACAGGTTTATAACATGATTATAACATGGTTATAACCATTCCCTTTTAACAGTCACCCTTAACTACTGAGTAGACTATTCCTACCTTGATGTAACAGTCTTTGTTATACGGCTACTAGGGAAATCAGCAACGTCCACATTAAGCCAAGGCAGGGAAGCTTGGCATAAACCTGAACCAACAGACACCAGTACGCAGGGAAGACTGTCAGACAAATGAATGTCACTCTCATGAAAATGAATTACAGCTTGAAAACAGTCAAAACCCTGTCCACAATCCACACAATGCACCTACCTCAGAGTCACCAGCAGCCCATGTGGCACTCAAACAGACACAAAAGGGCAGCCATGATACCAGAACCTGAGCCTGGTTCTGCCGGAGGTGTTTTTCCCCCTCCCTTGGGGTGGTTTTTGGTTCCTTCCCACTGTTGTAACCGCTTGACCAGAGGGACTCCAAAGGCTACTTTGGATTGTTGGGTCCACTGTTTACATTTGTAAGGTCTATACCTTACTATGTTAAGTGCTGTGTGATGACATATGTTGTAAACTGCGCTATACAAATAAAATTGAATTTAATTGAAATTGTTGGGATATTTATGTAAGCATGTGGAACCATTGTGACCATTCAGTTACTAGAGTGCTCCTCACGACTCTATAACAAAAACCAAAAATAATAATTTGGTTATCCAAAAGAAACTCCATTACTCATAGATACAGAATAATAATAGAAATTTCCATCACGAATCCATTTTCTAAATTACCTGTTTTCTTAGGCTTGAGGATATGCAGTCAGAGAGAGCAGCTGACCACTCAGTGTTGGGGGATTGTCCACATAATGGGACTGCTTTTCATTAGATTGCTTCAGCATACTTGGTTTTGAGTGGCATGGAAATTTGAGCTATTTTTACTTGTAAAAGCAAAATACAGGCTTTGGAAATGCAGTGATACAGTTCAATATTAAATGCATTACATGCAAATTAATTATTTCATTTTTTTAAGGGCAATGAGAAACATTGTGTATCACCAGACTTATCCTTTAAGTTTTTCTAGTGATGGTTGAAAACATCACTTGAAACATGCTTCAGTCCATGAAAAGATCAACATGTGACTGATACCTTTGTGGGACTTCCAGCTTTGATGTCTCATTTCACGCTAACAAACATTGTTTTAAAGAATTTAAAGGCACCAATCATATCTTGCAAGCTGGCTGCAGCTTATTTGTATCTGCTTATGATTGTGGTTTCTTTTTTTCTAAATTAATCTTAACTTTGCTGGAAATTAAAACTCCAAATGTTGAGCTAAGCTGCACAATCATTATTCTGGTGCCCTATGAGATAAAACTTTGCAGAGGTAGATTGTTGATTCCTATGTCACAGTTAAAGTCGCTGCTAGTTGTAGTCATTCTATATTCCTATTTCAAATCATTCTATAAATTGTATCATCAGTGCTACTTGATAAAGAAAGACAACTTTCCTGGTAGGGATGGGCTTCAATAGCGTTTTATTAAATCTCAGTCTAGTGACAAATACTACAAAAAAATCTGTCACTACATATTTAATCATTACTCTGTGACATTTATTAACTCCATCCCACTGCAAGGAGAAACATTTTTTTCTCTTCACTGTGTCTGCAAACAACACAGTGGAGATAATATTCATTCTACTTGTTTAATCAGGCAATATCAGTCAAATAAATTACTAATGTTTTCAAGCACTAAGCACTTAATGTTACTTGAAGGAAAATGCCTTGTTGCAGTGCTACAGATCAGAGAATCTGACAGGTTACAGAATACGTTGGAACACATTAAAACAGAGGACATGTAATTGGTCCCTTCTTAGGCTATTTAAGCCAGTCCTCCATGTTTGTAAACCATAACTTTTTTTTCATGCATTTGTGTTTTTCATCAGTGTTTTTCCTTCTTTGCTCATTCCTGTAGTGTCAGAGAGAGCCAAAAGAGACTACCTGAACAGAGAATGTGAATGAAGAATTCAATAAAGGATTCAGTGGAGCTTAATCAATCGGGATGTTTTTCTTGAAACTGGAAGAAGCCAGAGGTGGCAAAAGTTGTACTGAATTCACAATACTTTGTCATCCTAGTTGGAAACAAAAGACGGCACTGAAGTTGGTGTGAATTCATTGAAAATGGACCCAGAACTGAAAGAATTTCTTGAGTCCCACTGTTTTTAAGATAAACAACTGTGTTTACAGGTCTGTATACAGCATCTACCTGCTGTTAGTGGGGTCTAATTGTATGTCTCTGGCCAAAATGCACTTCAAGAGTAGTAGTCGACTACTTTGCTTCAATTCTGGAGATTTCATCGAAGAGTCAAATATTTTCTCAGCCATTTACACTGAACAAAAATATATACGCCCCATGTCAAATATACGAGTTTTATTAACATTTGGGTTACGCAATATATAGAGAAACTCAAAATATATTTTTAGTAATTACTGATCTTCATATCGGCATTGATAACATCGTGGTATGGCCATTTGTAGCAGATTAACAGTCCTTTGAACATGATAGGGATCAGGTTGAGGAATTAGATTTTTCAGTGTCTTGTGTGTCCGCCAGCTGCGTCTCTCAGAACAGCACATCTTCTTCGCATGGAGTTGATCAGATTGTCTATGGTGGCCTGTGGAATGTTATTCCATTCCTCCTGGAGTGCCACACGGAGCTGACCCACATTGCCTGGAACTGGAACACGGTCCCAGACACGCCTATCCAGAACATCCTAAAGATGCTCTATTGGGGACATGTCTGGCGAATATGCAGGTCAGTCCAGAACTTCAGTGTCCTCTGTTTGAAGGAATTCCATGCAGATGCAGGCAACACGAGGTCGGGCATTGTCATGTTGAAAGGTGATGTCATGCTGGCGCACTAACAGCACAACAATTGGGGTGAGAATCTCGTCCCGATATCTTTGTGCATTAAGGTTCCCTTCAATGAAGTGGTGTTCTATGCCCGTATGTGATGCCTGACCACACCATAATGCCACCACCTCCATGGGCAACCCTGGGCATAACATTTGCATCTGCAAACCGTTCACCCACGCGTCGCCAGACACGCTGTCTTCCATCTGCACGATACAACTGGAACCTGGATTCATCCGTGAACATCACTCTTCTTCAGCGTGCCAAGGGCCATTGGACATGTGCATTCGCCCATGGGAGTCGGTTCCTACGCCGGACAGCAGTGAGATCCAGACCACGGTGAGGGCGCCGAGCATGCAAGTTGGCTTCTCGTAGGCAGTTACGGACAGTCTGAGGTGTGATGCGTCTGTTGTGCAGACCAATAGTCTCATCAGCTGTGTGTGTCGCTGGTCTTAGCCGATCCCGCAGATGGACGAGCCGGATGTGGCGATCTTGTGCTGGATGGTCACACGTGGCCGACGAGGACGAGGTCGATTTGCAGTAGTGCCAGTCTGTTGGAAACAAACTCTTAAACGGCCTATGGTTCGATAATGGACATTGAGCCGTGCAGCTACTGCTCTGGTGGACATCCCTGCATCCAACATGCCAATGGCACGCTCCCGCATAACTTGTGACATCTGAGGCATTATGACTTGTGACAAAATTTGACATTTTGGGGTGGCCTTTTATTGTCCCTAGTCCAAGGATTGTCCAGCTGTTGCTCATTTTGTCTGATCACCCACTGGACATGCCCCACCCATGCACTGAGTAAAAAAACAACTCACTGAGTAATGCTCACTGACAGTAAGTTGGATTAAAAATTATACACAAATCAAGAAAAATATTACTTTTGTTCAATAAAATGTCAGCAAATGCTCATTTGCAGTTGTTAACTCCACATGGCAACAATATTTGACATGGGGTGTTTATATTTTTGTTCAGTGTAGTAATATTTTGTTCTGATGATTAAACCAGGAGTGTTTCATGCTGATCCAAGTTGATGATGTACCTGCTTTGAGTACTTTTTTCCATGTCAGGAATTACTGTGACTTCAATGACCAGAAGCATAGATAGTAGTAGCTCCTCCCACTTTGCAGCTTCATTTGTGCATATGGAAAGTCTTTGATTGGCTCCTAGTTCCCAGTGTTACGGTGTCTATGTGGATGCAGACATTATAATTTCATATTTATGTTAAACTTTTTTTTTCTCCAGTCTCTGCCTGTGATGTTTATCAGTCATTGATGTGATATTTTTTTCACATGTCATTTGTTGTTTCTTCGCCTGGCATTTATTATCTCCCCTCCAATACAAGTGCATGCTTTCATAAATTGCAACCATCACAGTTCTATATGAACTGGTAATGGAGTAGCAAACAGAGCTTTAATATAAATGAAAATATTGTTGATTCAATGAATTTGAAATTTCAATGGCACAGCCAGGAGCTTATAGAAGCTCCCTCTTCTATGTGTTTGTGTTTGATGTGAGTGAAAAGCCTCATTCTGTGACAGACGTTACTGCATTCGTTCTGTCTTCCAAAGATACTATGCAGTCAAAGCACATCCATTTGTTTTTTGTAGAAGATGAGAAAATGAATGTGTGATTCCCAGTGTTACAGCAGAGTCTGTTCATTAACAAGCATTATTCATAACAACATTCTTTCAACTGCATTGTCAATCAATATCTCCAAACTCGAGAGGATTTTTAAATAGTAGCCTCCATCCAGGCTGCGTCATACTGTTGTCAATTAAAGGTCAAAGACATCACAAAGCCTCAAATGCATTACTTCTCAAAAAACAGTGAACAAAATAAACAAGGTGGCAGTCATGTCAATCTGTCAGGGCTGCAGCGCTGCCGGATTTTGTGGATTTGTTTGTTTGAGATAATTTGCTTGAGCTCAATTCCACTTTTTTTTTCACATTGCGCAAGTTGGCAATACCTGTCAAAAACTAGGCTCTTCTTTGAACTGCCTCTCACCTGGACGAGTGACCACCTGCTCCCTGGTTGAGCAGCACAGACACAGCTTCATCTCTGTGTTTAATGGCTGATGGCTGAGTGGTTGTGGCAGCCAGCCCTCTGCCTTGTGCCTTGCCGTGTCACCCAAGGGGCCGACGGATGGGAGTGGATGGGTGTGAAAGTGGAGAAGGTTAGCACTTACACATCTGTCATCCGAAGATGGCAATTCACACCTAACATTTACGTAGGTGGAGAAAGGCGAGGGCAGACAGGGCAGAGGAAGAGCAAAAAGAAAAAGAGTGTCTTCATCATGCATGTGTGTTTGAATAAATGTGGAAATATTGCTTAGTTGCTCATCAGGCCTCTGTGGTCTGCTGCAGGCTAAAGACTCTAGCCTGTGTTAGCTGCTACTCGCATAACACACCATGCTTGCTTGGTCTTCAGTACAAAACTACAAAAGATTCTAAATAGTGTGAAAAGAAATCAGATGACTATTCTGAGCACATTCGCCAGTCAGATAAGATCAAGATAATTTTTTTTGGCTCACATGGTCCAACATGTTTGGTGTTAACCTGGTCAGGACTACCACAGTGAATGCATAGTCCTGAGAGGGAAGCAGATGGTGGCCGTGTGATGATATGTGCATAACAGCAGAAGTTGTTGGGGGGATGGATGGCACCATAAATACCCTTAAATATATCAAATACTGACATACAAAAGACTCCCAGGCTGCAGCAGGTTGACAGAGGAGGAATATTCCAGCATGGTAGTGCTCCAAAGCACACTGCCAAAATCACAAAAAGAGGAAGAAAGTATAAACTATGACCTGGACAAGTATGCTGCTTTTCTTGAATCCAATAGAACACCTTCTGAGTACTAGAAGATAGAACAACACAACTCCTTCAGCAAAGAGTCTGGGCCTGTATTTTATACATAGCCGTTTAGAATTTGTTTTTGATTGGTTGATGGAGGAAATACTCTATTGTTTACTTTAGAAATAATGCAAATATTGACATGTTATACAATATGAAATCATTTAACATTTAAATGAATTGCACAGTGGTGTACTTAAAAATGTAATATTCTTTTGCACAATTGTGCCCAAGTAAGCAAACAACTTGGAGCCGTGCATTATACGGTTTTAATGCACGCAGTGGAGTCTAAAACACTCTGCTAAGTGCATTAAAACCGTATAATGCACGGCTCCAAGTTATTTAATCCACTTACACCATGGTCCCACACAGCGAGCAAACACACAAAATATTTATGTAATTAATAGAACTTGCTAAAAATGCCTAAGTTTTTGGGACTATTTTGTACAAGTCTCAGAGTGCCGTTGAAAGCCGGTGAAAACAATTAGCCATAGAATTCTTGCTGACCATGGTATAACACGGAATAAACTATGCATTAATAATGACCTTTGGCAAGCATGGAGAGTAGGACAAATGTCAATGACTGTCTTATGCTGGTCACTATCAGCCCATTTATGTAACATACCACATTTAAAAAATCACACTGGTTTCCAGCTCCTGATTTACCAGCAAATACTTTTTGAATAAAAATAAAATGGGATGCTGCAATCTGTTCAGAGACCAACACATTCCAACATGTCAAACAACTAAACACTGATTCTCAAAAGGTTCTCCAGCTAATTAAGTTTGGGATCTTGTTTTCTAGCATTGAAGCTTTCAGTTCCTCACTTCATGAAATTAAACCATTTTTGAATAAAAATCAGACCTGGTGAGTCCAAGGCAATCGATTTATTTTTCTGTCTTACAGATTTGAAACAGCCTTGAGTTGGAATGAGAAAATGAATACCATGTCTCCCGTTCTCTGTCTGTCTTTCTTTTTCACTGCTTTGTGAGGCTGTTTTGGTATTTACATTTCCACCATTTGATTTTTACAAAGACCTGCAGGTTAGACTTTGCTCACCTCCTCAAGGTCAAAACAAATGGACCATTCAATCCTAAGTGTGTTTGACTGCTGTGAAGGACAGGTAGCATTATGTAATTAGGGGGAAAGTGTGTGCAAGTGCACGTCTCTTATGTGCTATATGATATAACCCGGATTTAATTCTGCAAACTGCTGTATTTCCGTTGCAATAAAAACTCATTACCACATTTCTTTAGGTAAGTTAGTCTAATCAGTGCTGTTCTGCCCTCGGCAAAGTGTGTGTGATTAAAAAGATTAAAACGTTCATGATAATTTTTGATACATATTTTATAATTCATTGTTTGTAATTCAGGTTACAAGTACAAGTTAAAAAGCAATTATGCAGTCAGCATTGTTTGCCCGTGTTTAACTTTAAGTTGTTGCAATGCATTGTGGGTAGAAGAAGCTCAGTGTGGGAAAATGAAAAGCCAGTCTACTCCTGTCTAAGTTGCTGTTTATCTACGTGAACATACGCAGAGTATCTAACACGTATTGGTAACAGTACAAGTGCAAGCAGTTACTCTTTGATGTTTCTTTCGGCTGAGACAACAGAAATAACTTATTTTCAGAGCTGCAGTTTTGCACCAACAGTCGTACAGGACAAAGTATCACAGCAGAAAAACTACTCAATGAATCCACTTTTCATTGATTTGCTTATACTTATTGCTTCAAAAGTTGTTGGTGGGAAGAAACTACATTTTTTCAGATATTGGTTTAATTTTAGATTTAGTCTTTTGATGAAAGATTGTTTTTTGTTTTGGTCAAATTTTAGTCCCATGATTTTCTTTTAGTTTAAGTCAACAAAAACGGCAAACATTATTTTTTATGTATTTAGTTTTTACATCTTCTATGCATTTTTAGACTACAGCCATCTTTAGGCCACTTTAGACTGCAGGTAGTTGGGGCAGGCGCAAAGGTGTAGATACTCCTTCAGCCTTTCTGTTTCCATTGCAGTAAACGATTCGACAGCTTTGATGGCATCATTGTCTCATGAGCCACAGTTATTGATGGACATAACTCCATTTTTATGAGCATGTAGGACACAGAGCAAAGTATTTTATTCCATATGGTAAGTTTTATATTGCTGAAAGAAGAGGACTGATACTCGACCAGAACATCAGAAGGAAGAAAAACTTGTGCTTGTTGTCCTCCCTGACTTTAATCAATCAGCGCTGAGAACAGCGCAGTAGTGTTTCCTGGCCAATCTGAAGTACCTATCCTGGAGTATCTTATCTTCCCTGAAAACAACCCCGAAGGAAGTTCTATTGAATGAATCCATTTTGGATCATCTGTAAGCTTTTTTTTGGCCCCAGGTCAAAATGTTATCTGCATCCACAAGAGTAAATGGCCAACTCGTTTTGAAGGTTAACTGACTCTGGCACAATTGAGATGGGTGGGCAGATTTGCCTGAAGTCCAGCTAAACCTGTGCTTGTTTTGCATATCAATACAATAATTTATTTTAAAAAAAAAACAAAAAAACAATACTGTTGTTTTTTACTGGAAAAAAATGTCCTACTGGCTGGTTTTCCTTTGCACCTGAAGTTATTAATCACTGCTAGAAAATGAACTCTGTTGGTTGCAGTGACCCAGTGGCCAAAGTCATGGTATTTTTCAACATTCTGACACCTTTGTATTCTAAGTAGTGGTGAACATTGCACCCTTCTTTCTTCAAACTTTCAGTCCCATGTTATGTAACACATTCAAATATTTTATTCCAGGGTTAAGGCAAAATATTGCAGAATGTGTGCTGTCAGTTGAGACCTGTGGTTTCCCACTCACTCATGGACATGAGGTGGACAGTCTTTTTGTGTATTCATCTTGTCTAATCCTTTGTTCTTGTGCAAATCAAGCTTCTAAACAAGGTTCCGCCAAACTCAGGGTTCAGCACTACTCCAGTAAAACCCACACCAGTGAATACAGAGGTGAACTCATGCAATTGTAGCCTGCATGACGACACAGAATGGCTAAGCTTTTACAGTATAAAGGCAAAATGGCTGCTATGTGGTACTTGATGGCTGCTCATTGGAAAGGTCCCAGTACCGTGTGAACTAATATAAAGGAAGAGATGTTACTTGTAACCTCTCCTGGCAAGATAAAAGTATTCAGTCCACCTCCCTTCTTCTTGTATCCCATTATTTAAGATACGGTTGGTAATTATCAAAATGCTTAGGAGTAATGGAGTAAGTGCCTCTATTGACTAAAAAGACACAGTGAAACAAACGTGATAAATACGCCACCTAATATGAGATTATAATATGAAATGAAGTTTGTACATTAGCTTTTGAGTTTCATGTATTTGCAAAAGTTTAAGTGAAACACTAGAATCATGGCTGTATTGTGCTTGTATGCCTCCACCAACCAGTCACGTTACAGTTTACATCCATGTCTGTCCTGACCTTAGACCTACTCTATTGGAGATTTGTGTAAAATTTTGTCATAATTAGCAAATTAGTTCTTGAGTTATGGCCAAAAACATTTTTTAAGAGATAGCAGTACCACCTTTGACCACTAAAATGTAGTTCATTCAGATTTGAGTTTATTGTTTGTGTCAAGTTTGAAGAAATTCGTTCAAGGCATTCCTGAGATATTGTCAGGAGAATATCACACACATTCTGAAAACACAAGGCCACTCGTCATGGCTGTCACTGATACAGCAGCATAAAAGTGGACAATAAAGGGCATACAAGGAATTACCATTGCCCAGGGGCAGGCCATGCATTTTACACCTGGGCCTTCAGTGGCATCCTACCTCAATCAAACACGTCTTAACACCGTCATTATGACGCCATGGATACAAAAACCATCAGTATTATACAGACTGGCAGCATAACAGGACATTGCATTGCAGACAGGTATCTCATGTAACGAGAATGAATGCTGTTACTACAGCAAGAAACCCAAATAAAACAATTTAACACGTCTCCTTTCACGGCAGCCACAGCTTCACCGTATACATCACATCTAGCAGAAGCATCAATACTAACCCAATATACAGCGCCCTCCATAATTATTCGCACCCCTGGTTAAGATGTGTTCTTTAGCTTCTAGCAAATTCAGTTTTTTTCTCAAGACTGTAGGACCACAATGAAAAAAAGAGGAAAATTCAACCTTTAATTCAAGTACATTTATTCAGTGTGAAAAAAATCCCACATTAAAAAATAGTTCTTTTACATCAAATCATGTGTGCCACAATTATTAGCACCCTTGATGTTAATACTTTGTACAATCCCCTTTTGCCAACAATGCATCTGAGCTGAGTTGAAGGTTACATTTTTCTAAAATTTTCAGTGTGAGAGTATGCTTCTGCAATAAAAATTGAATTCATTTTAAGGCTTTTAACACATCTTAACCAGGGGTGCCAATATTGATGGGAGTCGCTGTATATAAATGTACATATATATTATATATATTAATATATTATATATATTATATTATATATAAATTACTTAATTAACCAAAGCTTGTCATTATTTGAACCCAAAATCCACCCTCCTTCCTTTCCTCATGAACAGTTCAATCATTCTGTTTAGCAGGCAATCAGTGTATCAGTTGCAAAAGTCCTTTTCTATTGACATTGAGGCAAATGCTAACAGTCAGGTCTGTCTAATCGTATTTGTGGCATAAGTTTAATTTGCTTGCTGAAGACGCGATTAGACGCAAGTAAACGTCCCGTGGCGCGAATGGCGTGATTACCGCGGCGTGAATGACACAAATTGAGCAAGTTATTCACGCGAATGGCATGATTCTTGCCGCGTTAAATCACCCCAGAAAACAGTAAAATAGCCACATTACTAGCCAAGACAGATCTTAGTGCTCAGCAAATTGGCTGTCCCTCTCCTCCAGTCCACACACAAGAATGCCACCTCTTCAACTTAGCAAGCTAGCGAGCCGAGTTGCTAGCTATGGCAATGCTAGCGGGATAAACCTCTGCTGCCTCCTCGTTGCTGTGGTCAAAGTACTCCAGCTGGTGGCCACTCGTCCATGTTGTTGTATGGGGTGCGGAAAAAACATGCCATATCTAATGAATTGACCCTATTTAAATAAAACTGAATTGAACTGAATACTGAGTATTATTCATGACACATACTGTTATGGAACTGCATGAGCAATAGACAGTCCAAATGAACCCATACTTGTTCTATATGTTTGTTTAGAAAATGCAAAAGAAATTCTTATCCCAATGATTGCTAACATTTGAAAAAGTTTCCTAAAAAATTGCGAAATGTAAAACAAGTCTAAACCCTATAATTTTTTGCATCAGAGGCCTTTGACAATATCTGAGTGGAGATATTTTTGCTATATTTTTCTCCCTATATTTAGACTTTACAGGGTCACAAAAGCCTTATAAAGTCTTGAATGTACCCTATAATCCTATCAGTAGAGTTACAGTGCTGCAAATACACACACACACATATATATATATATAGTTTTCTTGTCACCAAGCTATCCAGCTGTTGTGATATCTTGCATCTAGAGAATTTTATAATTGTAACGCAGTCAAACTGTACACAACAAGGTGGTACTTCATCTTCGACCTCCTGTGAGTATGGGTTTCATGATATATACAATTTGCATTCCATTCTTGGTGACACAGCTAAAGATTTATAGAGGAAGGTCTGTTTTTAGCTCTTTGTACTCTAACTATGCTGCTGTGACATCATGGAATAGTATATATGAATATTTTTGAGTTCTGCTTTGTCAAACTAACCTTTTTGTTATTCACACACTGGCTTCAATGCTCATGGCAGTTTAATTAGTGGTTCTCCATTTAGGAACTGAACACAAGTGTGTGAATATGTTTAGCAGAGCTATAGGACACACATCAGTGCTCAACATCGGGAGCTGATTAAACACCTGTTTGCTAACATATGCATATCATCATACGGATACAGCTAATTTGTTGTGTGCAAGCAATCTTTTTTTGGCGACTAGGTTACAACAGCAAAGAAAAAGAAACTTAAAGCCATTGGGTGCAATCCTCATTAAAGCCTAATTCTGATTTTAGAAATATTTCTTAGTTCTGCCATCCATACAAATTGCCACTACAATGTGAGGGGAAAGAATGATTGCATGAATTGTGGAACAAAAATGAAAAGTGTGATAGGGCACAAAAATAATCAGCAGCAGCATCCCTGCAGGTCCCTCTCTTTGGTGTCTTGTTATTCTCCAAGATCTGAGGCCTGAAAAAGTTGGGAGATGGAGGAAAGTCAAGCTTCCTATTAAAAATGCCTCAAAGTGTGAGAGCGACATCCAAGAAAGTGATTTACATCGACAGCTTCATTGGTGTGCGTTCCACAGTCTCAGCTGCATGTCATCGAGAGAGGTGGATCTTGTCGAACACTTAAAAATGAATGGTTTTCTTTGCATTTGCAAGTGAATTTTAAACCTGGAATGAGCAATAGCGATGAGGAAGGGAGCCTGAATGACAGAGAAAGGGAAGAGGGATGGCTAGAGACACAGAGGCAGGCAGAGAATTGGAGAATGGGGCTTTCTTCAGGTTATATTTGGGGTCTCTGTGACAGCTGAATTCCCTTTGCTCCCTATTCTTTCAGGCATCATGTATCAGTCTCGGCTGCCACTGTGAAGATAGAAGAGGCAGCCGATGAAGGGAGCAACCTTAGACAGCCTCTGCTTGAGCTGCACCCCCTCCAAAACTGTTCAACTGTGTTTGCTACAGCCAATCATGAAAAGAAAAGACTCCTGCATGCTGACATCAATGCTATTTCTCAACTTTTCATTGTGTTGCAAAAGATCCAGTGTCGTAAGGTCCTGCATCTGTTCAGCGTAACTTAAATCTGCAGTTCTTATCTCAAAAGAATCAGCACCATCAATCCTGTTTTATGATACAAGCCCTGTTTTGCCCAGAATTTAATCAATTCCTATATAAACAGCTTGGTTCTAGGGGAGCTTTACGAGTTTTTCAGCTTATAAGGTGGATCAATAGGAGCAGTCAGATTAGATGAGGTCTCCGAGGCACAGGCATTACTCCTCTCCAGAGAATTTCCAATTCAAACTTGGAGGACTCGAACAGCGCTCAACACCTGTCAACACTTACCCATAATTGGGGTGCACGTATCTGGATAATGCATGTGCATGCACACACACACTCACACCAGCCACGCCAGAAATCCAGCCAAGTGTTTTTAACAAGGGGTGCCACAGGCAGGAGCAGTTCTCACCCCAGGACATGCAGCTCTGGTGGAGGGCTGCAGCCTCTGTTTGATGTCTGCATGTTGCTGGAGTCAATTTACTGATACCGCTCACCTCCTCTGCTTTCTCCTCTTTCTACATTTCACCATGTGTAAACTCTGAATGAGTGGAGCACTGTCACTATCAGTGAAAACCATCAATAATAAATATGTAATCTGCCTTGGTACTCTGTTTTGATGTATTGTTTATCACAAATCATGCATACTCAAGTAGACTGCATCTTTTGTTCAAATATTTGGCTCCATAAAGGCACTGTTCACACAAACTAATAATTTCTTGTCATACTGAGAGTTTTGGTTTTATTTGTTCAGATTTTAGGGTTTTGGTGTCAGAGAATGCTGTATCCACCTCAATGCAATAGTGAGATAGTTGCAGTGAGGTCCTTGAAAATTGTGGAGAGAAATTTGATTTCTTTTTCTGCATTGAATCTACATTAAGTCTACGCAAGTGGTCGACACAGTTCTAAGTATAATTGTGCACCTCACAGCTAAAAGGTCCAGTTTTCAAAACTTGGCTGTGACCTTTCTGTTCGAACTTCTTCCTATGGCTGCTCCGGAATCCTACCACAGTCCAAAGACATGCTGATTCTAAATTGGCTATGGGTGACAGCGTAAGTGTGCACGTTTTGTTTGTCTGCTGTTCCTGTGATGGACTGGTGATCTGTCCAGGGTGTACTCTACATTTTGCTGGGATAGGCAGCCCCCCCATATCCTTCTACAGGACAATGTGGTGTACAGAAAATGGATAATATAGGCGTTCCGCATATCAAAGACACAGCAGAACACACAATTTCTGATTATATTGTTGAGAGTTGATCAGATTTGATATTACGGCAAATTTCTGTGTTGTCTCCTACATAGGGCTAAAATAATATCCCACTTTGTATGAAAAATAAACACTAAATAACAGGTTTGTTTTTCATTGTGATGATTTAAAAGATGAGTGCAGGTCACCTGTGCACAAGAACACAGTGCCAAGTCCACACAATCTCCATATCACAGTTATGAAAACATATCTCTGCTTTACTTTATGGCCAGACACATGTAAAAAACAAGACAATGGAATAATAACAGGTACATTTTCTCTGTGATGTCAAGGCTAATATTAAAACTAAATAAATAAATGTATTATGTCAAATGACAGAAGATCTTGATGGATTGTTTTAAAAAACAACACAAAAAAAGTAAACAAACATGCAACATATATGCAGACTTTTTGACTAGTCCTTATAATTGTAAAAATAAGAGTGTGAAAGTAATTGTATTGAAATTACCCTGAAAATAGCCTTAGGCACAAAGAGTTAGATATCATAATTGGACAGATCAATGTTGTGATAATGATAATTGACAAAAGCAGCAATGATTCAGGATGTAGAATAGAGAAACCAGAGAAAATAATGTCAAACTATGGACCTTTTTTTCTGTGGGTGAGTTCAACTTAGACAGTCGTTTAGTTAAACTGTTTTGGTTAGACTGAGGACTAAGTGTACCTGACTTAACATTGGACACGTGGGTGTATACACAGATACAGAAAGGCAAAACCTGCTGCCATCAGATGGCTAATAAAAGTGAAGTAGAGGAAAGGAAAGGCAGTTAAAAGCAACTAATTTGTGCACATGGCAGAGCTGTTGGGAAGTCTTTACTCTGTTAATGCCATTGATACTTTGTATGATCATATATCAGCTGGTTGAAAAACAGACTGAAATCTCAATAAAGAGGTTTATAAAGTTTCAGAGGTGAGAGGTTTAGGTGTGCATCAATTCCTCAAAATTACTGAGCAAAATATTATGGAAAAGTGTACTGAACAGTTGATGAGTGGTGCTCTGTTGGATTGACATCACCACACCAAGCTTGATATTAATTTTAGCAACATGAAAGTGATATTAGTTATGTACAACAACGTGTAGTAACACCTATACTATATTCTAGGCACACAGCTTGCCTCTTCCACCTCCATCTTTCCACATTAAATGATGAAACAGAAAAAAGGCGCAACATCAATTTCTCCTTAAGTCAGCAATCACTAATTGACTAAAATATAACAAGACTAAACTTCATGAGATACAAGATGAACACGTAACAAATGACAGTAACACTTTGTAATGTTAAATTTGAACTTTTTCCATTTTTGTTTTTTATTTTTACATAAAAAACAGCAACAGAAAAACCCTGCCTTGTCTAAAATTATTCATAGCCTTTCTCAGAAATCAGTGGAAAAGCCCTTTATTTTTCACCACATCAAACAATTTCTATAATTGCTAGCAGTCTCTACATGTCTCCACTGAGATCTTGTTCCACTGTAACGACTTCCAGCTCTTTGAGGTTGGAAGGCCTACTTGAACATTACTCTGGTCTGCAGTTCTTCCACAGATTTTTAATCTGTGGACTCTGGCTGGGCTGTTCCAAACTGTTGATTTATTTTTATGTTAACCATTTCTTCACCACTTTGGCCCAAGAAAACACTTTTCTCCAGACTGCCTGATGTTTTCCCTCACAATCTTATTGTAGTTAAGAGGTCCATTGCTTGAAAAACACCCCTAAAACATTAGCATGGGGATGGTGTTCTTGGGGTTGAATGTTTCTTTGTTTTGTAAACAAAAACTTTCTATCCAAAAAAAAGAAGAAAAAAAAAAGAAAAGAAAAAATTCCTGTTTTATTATTTTTTTGGTCTTATCTGCCTACAGGTTGATATCCAGACTGTGTCCTGGTGAGCTTTTGTGTGCCTGTCCTGAAGAAGCAGTGTCCTTTTTGGTCTGTATACATGCTGATGTCCATGCAGTGGACATCAGCATGTGTGTGCCTTAACATGTAACAATATAGAACGTAGATGTAATTGTTCAGATTCTTCAGGCTGGTCTTGAGATTTTTCACAGTGTGTAGCGTCATACTTTTTGATGATACGTGCACCTAAGTCATTGGCCCAAGACAACAAATAGATAAAGCTTTGTCACCTTTCATTGTTTTTTGAGCAGCCAAAAACACACAACTCTCTCTTTCAGTGTTGGACCCAAACAGCAGGCACACTAAGCTCTTTGATTTTAGTCATGACATGCAATTGAATTGAAAAGTAAATAATGAGAGAACTACTGGTACTGCAGCTGCTTTCAATTTGTGGTGAATTAGAATGCTCTTGAACATAAAAAAATTACAAGGGTCATTTGAAATGGAACAGAAGTTGCATTTTTGCAATTAATTTTCAAACTCGCCCTGTCCAATGTTTTTAAAAATCTTCACAAAGTCTCACTCTCTTGTTTCATTTGTATCATTTACAGTCAGAAGAAACCCACTTGTTAGATGAAAATCATGTTATATTGAAATCTGGCATGGATGTAAGTAATTTTGGGCGAGACTGAACAGTCATTGACGCAAGTCATGTCACACAAGCACGCAATAACTTAAAACAGCATAAAACTTTATTTCTAATCAATCAATTTTTACAATAATGGTTCATTTTAATGTTCATGTTCATTTGAGTCATTGCCGAACTGTATGGATTCAGTCCTTCATGCTTATGCACTATATATATAGTTTTTATTTATTTATTTATTTATTTATTTTTTCTCACAATGCACCATGACTTAAAGTTCTGATGTTATTGTAGCATGTATATAGTATATTATTAGTATATTTGTAATTTCTCCATTAATTTTGTATGCGTCAATGCTTTTGTCCAAGCAAAATCTGACCTTTCTCTCCAAATTAAATGATAAAACTCAAAGAATGCTAAAAAAAAACAACAAAAAAAACAACTTTATTTTGGTGTAATATGCATAATAAAGATGGCTTTGCCTTTCATATAAGCTATTTGTCATTTCAATTGATCAAGGACAAGTCAAGTGATTATTTGTTGTTCCTGTAAATATGGATAAGAGACACGACTTTTGTCAGTGACTGTAAAGTGCTACGTGATTTCTTAAATATGTTTGCAGCTTATGTAACAAAAAGAAAACTGACACCTTCTGTTTTCACTTGCAGGTTTTTTAAACATCTGGACAAATAAACCTACAAACTACCTCCATGTGTGGAGGTAAGTAGAAAATGTGCTGTGAATGATTTGGATGAACTTATCCTGTCCATCCCTTTCACTGATTCATCCATTTTCAATACACTACTTTATCGTGTAGAGGGTTACGGGGTGGCTGGTGCCGAACTCCGCTTACTTAGGGTGAGTGGCAGGGTGACATATTTATTGCAGAGCCAACACAGAGAGACAGACAACCATGCACAGTCACATTTCTTTTTAAATTTAGGGTCATCATTTAACCTAAACATGTTTGTGGGAGTAAGCCACAACACCGTGTGAAAACCCATGCAGGCACAGGCAAGTAAACTCCACAAACACTGAGATTTGAATCTAGGATCATCTAGCTGTAAGATACCAGTGTTATCCTTTCACTTTATATATTTTTAAAGTTGAACCTCTCAGGGCCTCCACCTCGGGCTCTGCCCAGGGGCAGTACCTTCCCCTCCTCCTCCTCCTCTTTCCCTCTCTCTCCTCTCCTTCTCTCAGGTGCATGTGGGCGAGGCACGTATGCCAGATGTGGGCAGGTGGAACCAATCAGCAATCATCTGATTCTCCCCAGCCACGGCGGGAAGTGGTTCATTCTGCCAGTTTCAGCCCTGCTCCTTAAAAGATGCCAGCAAACCACTAAGCAACGCCAGATCGTAAACTCACATCCTATCAGTTGCCTTGGCTCAGTCTGCTCACCTGTTGCTTTCACTCTGCTGTGTTTGTAACCTGTGCTTTTGCTTTGTTCCAGCTCTGCCACGTTCCGCCACTGGGAAAAGCTATCCTGCCTTGCCGCTCCCTCCATCTCCGCTGTCTGGCTTCCCCTCCATGGACTCCACTATCCATCCCCACTCTTCGTTCCGCCTGCCCGAAGTTTCCCTGGACACGTGCACCTTCTCGCCACCCACTGTCTCCAACCCCATTCCCTCTCACCTCATCAGTAAGCCTGCCTTTGAGTTAGTTTTATGAAGCATAGTTTTGTTTTGCTGTTTCTGGTATTGCCAGTAGTGCTGGTTCAGTTTCAGTTTCAGTTTCAGATGTGTATAGTGCAATTCCCTGCCAATACGGTAGAGGACCTGAGCAATTTCTGCTTTGAATCTGCCAGTTGTGTTTTCCAGTTTTTTGTTTATATTTTGGAAATAAATATTTCCGTACTGTGTCTGCTGTGTCGTCTGTCCCCATTTGAACCATTTGTTGTGTGCCTGTATTGTGGGGGAGCAGGACATTACATCGCCCATTGCCCCAAACAATCGGCAAAAGGCCCGGCTCACCAATGACCAGGGGGGTTCTGGTGAGCCAAACCTCCACTTCCTCCCCTCTCAGACTACAGTTTGCTGCCTCCCTCTGTTAACAGACCGAGTCTCTACCTATCGATTTGGGGGCTGAGGAAAATTTTATGAACAGTCAGTTGGCAGCTTAACTACAGATCTTCATAGTGGCTCTCGAACACCCTCTAGAGGCCCAATCCCTGAGTGGGCTATTCCTGGCCCTGGTACATCAGAAAACTGTTCCGGTGACACTGGTTCTCGCAGGGAACCACCAAGAGATGCTCACCTTTCATCTCTTCGACCAGTCCAGTCCTCCGGTGGTGTTGGGGCTTCCTTAGCTAAAGAAACATAACTCCCTCATCGACTGGAACAAGGAGGAGGTGAAATCTTGGAGCCCATACTGCCACACTAACTGTCTCCGATCAGCTCTGACCCTGGCCAGCAAAACTCCTAAGCCCCCTCCAAAGCCAGTTGATCTATCCAAAGTGCCCAGCGAGTATCACGACATGGACCCACTTTTCAGTAAGGAAGATGCCCTGTCCTTGCCCCCTCACCGTCCATACAACTGCGCCATAGAGCTACTTCCAGGAGCCACTCTACCCAGTGGTTGTCTTTATGACCTCTCCAAACCAGAGCAAGCCGCCATAGAATCATGCATCCGGGATTCCCTCACCACAGCTATAATCCGCCCTTCTTCATCTCCAGTTGGTTCTGGATTCTTTTTTGTTGACAAAATGGACAAGACACTGCAGCCTTGTATAGACTTTCGAGGCATAAATGACATCACAGTCAAAAACACATACCCCTTGCCCCTAATAAACTTGGCTTTTACCCCTCTTCACTGCGCAGCAGTCTTCTCCAAATTAGACCTAGAACACATACCATCTGAGCCGACCACAGGATGAATGGAAGACGGCTTTCAACACACCATTAGGGCACTTTGAATACCTAGTCATGCCCTTTGGCCTCACTAACGCCCCCACCGTCTTCTACAATCTGATTAATGATGTCCAACAGGACACGATTAATTGGTTCATCTTCATCTACCTAGACAACATCCTCATTTACTCCCAGAACCAACAGCAACATGTCCAACACGTCCGCCACGTTCTCGAGAGGCTGCTCAAAAAACGGGTTGTTTGTGAAGGCTGAGAGGTGTGAATTCAATGCTTCCACAGTCTCGTTCCTTGGTTACATTATCTCTCAGGGAGACAGCCGGATGGACCTCCAGAAGCTGTCACCAGTTAAGGAGTGGCCCCGGCCAAACAGAACTTCAGTTTTTTCTAGGTTTTGCCAACTTTTATTGCCGGTTTATTCGTGATTACAGTAAGGTTCCCCCCCTACAACCCTGACCTCCACCTCTCGAGCGATCAGTTGGACTCCAGAAGCTGAACAAGCATTCCAGTACTTAAACCTCTGCCCCCATCTTGGCCCAACCAGACCCCAAGTTGCAGTTCGTTGTCGAACTAAATGTCTCTGACACAGGTGTGGGAGCGGTTCTCTCCCAACGGTCCCCAACTGACAAAAAGCTGCATCCCTGCGCCTTCTTCCCTTGGTGGTTATCCCCGGCCGAGAGAAACTATGACATGGGCAACCAAGAACTATTGGCCGTTAAAATGGTGCTAGAGACATGGCGTCATCAGCTAGAGGGAGCTGAACATCTGTTTGTCGTATGGATGGACCACAAAAAACCTTGAATATGTTCGCTCTGCAAAATGTCTGAACTCCAGACAAGCATGCTGAGTGTTATCTTTTGGACTTTTTCAGTTCACATTGACCTACAGGCCTGGATCCTGCAGTATGAAGCCTGACGCCCTGTCCCTGTCCCGACAGTTCTCTGGGGGTGAACCCCAATGAGGCCCTGAACCCATCCTGCCCAGATCCTGCCTCGTGGCCTCGCTGTACTGGGCTGTCGAGAATCAAGTTTGGCAAGCCTTGGTCTCACAGCCTGATCCTGGTCGAAGCCCCCCAAAATGCCCTCTTTGTACCAGATTCTGGACACTCCCCAGTGCTCCAGTTGGCCCATTCATCCCATCTTACCTGCCATCCTGGCATGTCTCTTGGAGGTCCTGTACCAAAGGTTTTTGTTGGAAGTCCATGGAGAAGGACACCAAGGAGTTTGTGGTGGCCTGCCTTGCTTGTGCCAACAATAAAACCTCCAACCAGCCAAGTTCAAGCCTCCTGCAGCCCTTGCCTATACCTTGACGCCCCTGGTCCCACATTGCACTGGACTTTGCAACCGGTTTACCTATTTCCCAAGGTAATTCTGTTATTCTGACGATTGTTGACAGGCTTTCTAAAGCTGCTCATTTCATTGCTCTCCCTAAGCTTCCCTCAGCTAAGGAGACAGCCATCCTGTTAAGCCAGCATGTTCTTCGCCTGCATGGGCTCCCCACCGATGTGGTTTCTGACCGGGGGCCCCAGTTTACATCCGAGGTCTAGAAGGGATTCTTTTCAGCCGTGGGAGCTACTGTTGGCCTGACATCTGGTTATCACCCCCAATCCAATGGTGAGACCGAGCGCACCAACCAAACCAAAACATTTCTGTATGTAAATTTGTCAGGTCAGAAATACTGGTTGGTTCTGGTGCTTTCTTTCTGTTTAGATACCAGAAAGTGTCCAAGTAAAAAAGTGCATTAACTTCTAGAGCTATACCAAAAGCTGATTCTTCACATTGATTTAAAAAAAGTATCTTATATCTTACTCTTAAAATTGAAGGTATTGACCATTAACTGTGTTCATATCATCAGCTGGTACATCTGTGCACTTTCTAGTACACAGTGTCTCTGCAAGTGTTGCATACAACAAACATTCAATTCGCGCTCTCCTGTCTTTTTCCACTCTCTCCCTGTTTCGCCTTCCCTCTGTCTATCCCAATTTCCATCCAGACGGCTGGATTTATCCTCGTTTCATCTCGTTGACTGTGTATTACTCATACACTGCAGTGCCAGAAGAACTTGTTGAGTTATGCAAATGGCTACTGAGCGGCAAAGCTTTTTGAAAACTGCTAAAACAAACAGTTGTGTGCATTAGCAGAACAAAATCTGCAGTGTGGAGAAATTGTGTTCTTTCCTGGAAAACCTTGCAGGGGATGTTAACAGCAGTTTGAGTTTGCCATCATCAAACAGACAGAAAAAGGAAATTTTCGGCACCTTTTATCCACGTTGTTTGACATGCCTTTCTTTCTCAGGAGTGACATTTGTCTAAACTCACCTAGTTGCCTTCAACCCATCTTCTTTACCCATGATACACTTCGTTTACTCACCAAACTTGAACACACACACACACACACACACACACACACACACACACACACACATGCAGTGTCTCTGTTTTTACACAGAAGATATTTTCTTAGTTTAAAATTTACAGATAAGTAACAAATCAAAGTGTGACGACAAACTGCCATCACTAGGGAGACAGCGCCATCTTGCTCTTCGCCTGCTCTTTATGTTTACAGGTGATTCACAACAGTAGATGTTGGAGTAGGAAGAAGGCTGAACTAGTGAAGCAAACTGTGTACATTTATTCTTACTTTCATGGTGCTGGTAAAATAAACTTACCGTTGTCTGTCCTTTCCCTCCCAGTGTCTGGGCAAAAGACTTCCCTGGGGGCTTGGATGCCTTTTATTATTCCCGGGACGGAGGGACCATATGGGAAGTGGGTAGAGGGGAGTTTTTGATTCAACTTATGTAAATAATTATGTAAAGTAGTTAAAACTTAATAATTAGTATTTATTAAAGATGGTTTAGTTTGGGCTATACCTATTAGTGTATATTTGTAGATGGTAGTGTATTTTATGTAAATGTGATTGGGGGTTTACCTTCCATTTGGTACCGACATGTGAGGTACAAGGTATATAAGTCTGTGGGGCAATGTGCCAAGGGGTTCATTTTGTATTTGGTTCAAGTAGCATGCTGATGTACTGTCTGGCATTATGGTACAGAAAATACATCAATAAAAAGAAAATGTCGATGTGCATCTCCTTGGATTCCCTGGTTTCTTCATTGGTTGCCTCCACCACTTTGACAAGCTGACAAAGCAAAAAATTGAATCCCTTGATACCTGTAGTGAGAGGATCTGGTGATTCTGTTATGATGTGGAGGGCATTTTGCTGGCATAGTTTGGGCCCACTTGTCCTCTTAGAGGTGGGGTTTACTGCAAATTAATACAAAGTTGTTTTGAAAGATTTCCCTTATGATGAAATATTTCTATCCTGATGGAAGCGATCTTTTCAGGATGACTGTGCCCCTACCGACAGTACATGATGAGTCACTGAATGGGTTATTGAAAGTAAAGTGAATCATGTGATGTCGCCCTCACAAGCACCAGATTTCAACCCAACTGAAGACCTATGGGAGACATGTTGGACAGTACTCTCCACCAACATCAAAACACCAACACCACATAAATTGTGTTTATCCCTCCAATAGAGTCACAGACCTGGAGAATCAATGCAGAGGCACTTTGGAGCTAAATATGTCATGTACGTGGTGAGATGTTCTCATTTTTATGCTGCATCCAAATTCAGATAAATGCATTAGTATCCATACACCTATAAATGGCATCATAAAGTGTGCTAAATTAAACATTTAGATGCCCTCTTCATGTCCTTTGCAGTCGGCAGGGCTTGGCGGAGATTATTTTCTTCATGTCATCTTGACTTTATGCAGCAACTGTTATGTGCCTTTAGGACACCTGAAGCAAGAAGATAATAATCCAGAAGATGTGATGAAGACTTACCCACAGAAAGTGAGGGATACTGAGGACGAAGATTAGCTATTGCAGGTGGAGCTACTTTAGCAATTTTCACATCTGGATACTGGGAGTTGGAAAACTCCCAGTCAGGCTCTGGAGTCCCACCTTGTCACTATCGCTCACATGGCAGATGACTCGCAACACCACATCAAGATTCAGTCACTGGTCCTGTGATAAAGGTTGAGCTGTTGATGGAGCTTCAGCTGCTTCTTTGGCTGCTGTGTGCCCACCTGACAGAGCTGCTGTACCTGCTGACTCAGAGAATCCCCAATGGAGCCGTGACAATGATCTCGAAGAAGCCTCTGAAGAGGTTTCCTTAATGCATCATCAGAGAGACCCATTGCTCCTGCTGAACACATGTTGAAGTGTTGCTGTGGCAGCTGACAGCAGCACTGTAATAAAGAAATTACTGTGATACCAACCCAGTCTTACAGTAGTTCATGAAATAGTCACAACATTTAATCTGTTGTTTGCCTGACTCTTTCGTGTTCCCCAGCACGAAATACAAACCAATACATTTCAATTGGAACGATCATTTGTGTCTGGGACACATTTTTCCCCGATTAGACAGCACATTCACTATACAACATTGTGTAAACACTGGCGCTGAGCAGCTACTGTGTGCTCCAGCTGTGTATAAACTCTGTATTTTTCAAATTGAAAAGACAAGAAATATATCCAGGCAGAGAGATGCTGTTCTGAGATCACTCTGAAAGTGATCCCAACAACATCGTTCATAGCTGTTATCGTTTATTTGTGATAAAATATAAGTGCTTTTACTCTGTTTGGGCTACATACTCGTTGTTACTTTCATTTCTCTGTAAATGAATACATACTCTGAAAAGAAGGGCATGTGCAGGAGAACGGCGACTGGAAGATGTACTGTGATTGCAGCGGTGCAGCTTTTAGCTATCTCATCAAAGCTGGCTACATTAGCTACTAGCCTAGCCTAGCTGCTGCTGCTGCTGCTTCTACTTCTATTGATTTGGCCGTTGGCATTCAACGTTCAGGGGCATTACAGCCACCTACTGTACACACAAAAACATTACAGACCCTGTAAGATGGATCTCTTCCAGGTCTACAGCGAGGCTGTGCGCCGACACTAACAGGGTTGCCTTAGCAATGAGCGTAAATTTCCCCCAAACATTGCCGGTGTAATAAAAACACAAAAAACACCACAATTCAATTCAATTTTATTTGTATAGCGCATATTTACAACAACAAGTCATCTCATAGCGCTTCACAAAGGAAGAGACAGAAACACCCAACAATCCAGAACATCTGGATTCCCTATAAGCTTCAGCAGTCCGCAACAGTGGGAAGGAACCGAAAACCCCCGATGACAAGACCGAAACCGAAAACAATGCGATGTACTCTTTACACTTATTTCATACTACACGTATTATACTTTAACAGTAGCACATTTGTCAGTACTTCAATCTGTTTATTTCAGTTTATTAATACAACAACATAGCCCTAGTTGTAAACCACAAGAAGAACTACATAGTTCATGGCGTGTCCAATCACGCTAAACTACTACTGGAAGTTGTAGTTCTTTCTTCAAAATAGCCGTTTCTCCTAAATGGAGGGTGGAATTTAAAACTTTAAGTGCATTACGGGGTTTAAATTTATGAGGAACATAACAGGCCATAACAGTGCAATTGGTTAATGCCTGACTGTTGGAAGAAAAGAACAACAAAAACATCACGGTATATGCGCTGTCAAACAGGGAAAAAGCATGTCCTGGACATTTGTGCTGGAGAACACGAAAAAATGGGGCAAATTGTGTCCCAGGACATTAAAAACAATAGATTAAATTTCATGATTATTCACGAGTATTTCATGATTTGCCGTGAGACTGGGTTGGTAATACTGAGAGGTGTAAAGTCAGACATACAGACATACTTTTATGCATTTATGCAGATAAATGATCTTTGTCAGACTAAGACTGACAACACCATTTCAGGGGCAGGTAACTATTAGTAACTGTTGGGTGAGACACATGAGTGATAGCCATCAGAGCTACTTAAAAAAAAAAAATCTTGCCAGCATGGCATTTCACTTAACTAGAACATATCATGATATTTAATTATGCTCATAGTAAATACAGCCACTAACAGTGGCCAATCTGACAATCATAAACCGTAGATGATCTTTATTTTGCATATGATCTTCTTTTTCGATGAATTGGACAGCTTGTGTCATTAGGAGCCTGTGATGAGATAGCTGAGTGCTCCACCAGGTGCAGCCCATGATTGCTCCCTGGAGAGGCAGCTGAATGACATCAAGGACCACCACAACCGTGACCTGGCAGCCCAAACAGTAAGACAAACAAAGAATAGCACAGAGCAGATTACTGTCCTGAAAAACTCAGCATTCTGCGAGCCACTGTTGAGAGGAGTAAGGTAGCAGTGCTGGTGTTTTTATAGTTTCATGGTGTTGAAGGAACCTATAAAGTGCACTTCACATGCATCTCTCAATTTGCCAAAGTAATTTTGCTTCTGTCTTTGGGGTATTTTTTCATCCTCATATAGCCATTACTGAATTGTTGATGATAAAATGGGTCAAGGTTGTCTTCTGTCACTGCAACTCTTCAGTAAAGTAAACCGTTCGACAAGTGAGAGAGCTGCAGCCATCTCTGTACCTGCTGATTCAGATGCTGTCACTGTTGATTCTGATGGATCCTCAGCCATTAGCTCCATTAAAGCTTAGACGAAGACACTGAAGATGACTGAGTGTCACAGTACTTAGGGCTCCATTTTGCTGCTGTGCTGCAGTCCTCAGCAATTAAATGCTGAAAGCTGTGATGGAGAGTTAAAGTAAAAAATACAATGATGATGTGTCTCAGTTTGTTTTAAATTTGGTAAACATATGTGGATGTTCTGCACTACTTAGTTTTACACAGAACCCAATGTGTTTTCTGAAATTCTTGTTTCATGACTGAACAGTGGTTTAATGTCAATATAAATAGGCAATTTTGCTTCGCCAGCATGTGGTATGTATTTCAACACATTTTTCAGCCTCACATAAGTAAGGGGGTGACTACTGCTAAAGAAGCATAATCCAAACATCCATCCATCCATTATCTATACACCGCTTCATCCTCACTAGGGTCGCGGGGGGGCTGGAGCCTATCCCAGCTGACTTAGGGCGAAGGCAGGGGACACCCTGGACAAGTCACCAGCCTGTCATAGGGCTACACTTAGAGACAGAAAACCAAGCACACTCACATTCACACCTATGGACAATTTAGAATCACCAATTAACCTCAACATGTTTTTGGACCTTGTGGGAGGAAGCTGGAGAGAACCCACGCTGCACGCGGAGAACATACAAACTCCACGCAGAAAGATCCCGGGTGTCCTCAACGGGATGCAAGGCTGGGGGATGCAAACCACCGAGCCCCATAGTCCAAACAACTAAAGAAAAATAATATTGAAAAAGACGACCAACTGTTCATATAAATTATCCTCCCTTATAATTAACTCCCTGTCAATGAATGTGTGTAAATGTTTGGAAAGTGCTAGAATTATTCAGTCAAATAATGTTATATGACAATGATGCATAAATCTGCATATTTTCACAAATAATTGTGTGTGCAACATAAAAATGCATTCTTGTTTGTAACGCCACATACATGCCATGATCAATTTCACACATCTCTGGTGGATGGATCAGTGCACATGTGACCTGCGTCTCACTTCCTGTCCTACAGTAAATATATGAAAACTTGTTGCTGTTTCACCACTAATTACACTTTATAATGTCAAGAACACTAAGGAATGGGCACTGCTTGTGGCTCATCAATAGGGCTTTCCAACATTACAAGAGCCAGTCATTATAAGCTGTATAGTGTGCGTGTTACCAACTCCACAAATGTACCTGTAGACCATCATTGCAGTGATTTCTTAATCATCATTAAACATCAAAAAGATGATGAATTAATTTATAGCTTCACAAAGTGCTTCACCATTCAGAATGAAATGATGAACACTAATTAAATTTATCACTTCATATATATATATATATATATGTATCCCAAAGGTTGCATCTAGAAAATCTTACGTACATCTATCTTATGTTGTGTAAGACTGAGATGCACTCATTGTTGTTTTAAAAACATCAGTTTATGTGTTTGCATGTTTTATGTATCTTGCCCAAAAATGTCTACTTTTTTCTGCTTTCCTCCAATTTGTTGCTACATATGGATTCCAAATTAGTTTTGCCTTTAATTGTGCCTCTTGTTAGCAGATTGAGTGGCTGACTTGTGTGGTGTGTATAAGGTTGTGAACACAAGTTTACATGCTCTTGAAATACTTGTGTATAATGGCGATCTTGAGTTTCCAATGCCTCTTATAACTAATTTGAATTTGAATGGGAAATTGCGAAAATTCTGCAATTTTTAATTTAAAAATCATCAACACTGACAAGGCTAAATGAAAAAAATGATTACTTTATAGTACAAATCACTGGATAAATATAACCATTTAAATTATTTTATCATCATATATTTTTTTCTTTCCGTGATGAGGCTCTGCCTCACCTGCCTCCCCTGACCGCACGTCACTGGTCTGAACTTTAAAATCAGTATCAGGACACCAGATTAACTTTACTACTGGTAGCTCTGATGCAACCAGCTTACTCAGTTGGTCACACCATCACATAGTTTGTTCGCACAACCTCCCATTAATTAATTAATTAATTAATTAATTAGAGGAAATGGAATTATTCAACCTCACATGCTGATAAATAGTTGGGGTTGCATGGCCATAAAGATTGACAGTGACTTCATTCTTGACATTTACAAAATGTTTGAATCTGAAACTATATTAATTTTTATCACCAGCCTTTCACCTAAGATTGTCTGATATCACTATTATAAACTGAACATATAGCTCCTTATTGCTAGACACTACAGTTTAGCAATATTCTCTTAATACTCACATGCAGTCTATTGTCCATGTTAAATAATCAGTTGCGCCTATAGTCTCCTTGCTCTTTTACTGTGGCGCGTCAACTCAGGCAGGTGTGACCAAGAATTGGTCTGAAAAGAGTAAAATAAGGTTCTAATGTGAGACTTATTCACATACACAGTTTAAGCAAATATAATTCAGTATTACATGTATACTCTCTATTTCATGCTGACACAGAGACCTAAACTCAAGAGGACTGGAGAAGATGAAACAGCAGGACAGACACAAAATCACTATTTTGGAATAAAAATGTGACAGACACAGCTTGCATGACAGCACTAGAAATACACAACAAAGAGGGAGTGGAATGCCTCATCTATTGGTTGTCTTGCTATTATGGGATGTGTATAGGATGCAGGCTAATTTAAGTTTACTCTTGAGTACCAGTTAGCTAAACTGTGATAATGCAGATAGTTTATTGATGCACTACAAAGCAAGACAAATGGGTTAGCAAGTGTTTTGAGCCTGAAGTCAGAGTTTTTAATGTCACAAAGGTGGCTCTCTTTTATCCTGCTGGATCACCATGTTAATTTATGCAGAGGAGCTAACCTGCTACGCAGCAGGTTATGTTAAGAGTCATTTAAATTGGCAATAAGAAGCCCCTCCTTTCACCAATGCTTTTCCTGATCATATAACTCATGAGGGATACAGGTTCTCAGCTTATGGAATGTGTCTCCTGTTGAGCTGTACATTACTACACTGAATAGGCCGTGCAGTTACAATATTGCACCTATGCATTACATTGCCACAGGAACCTACATGTATTTAGCTGGTGGTGCAGAAATCTATGATTTGATAATGAACCCATAGAAATCTAATCAATATATTTTTGTTGCTACCAAGTCCATTTACACTGCTGATACTGCAGCTGACAGAACACAGATCAGAAAATTGATGTCTGTTGGTATTTATTACAGAGAATAATCAATCAATAACTTTAATTTCACTTTGATGTGGCCAAAAATGCAATTTATATCCTGCATTTTGGGACAGTGTTAGACCTAAATGTACTTCAATACAATATCATGTTCAAATATGTAAAGTGTAAAGTTTGTCAGCTTTAATATGTAGCTGTCAGTTAGAAATAAGTGGATGCATTAATCAGTGAAAAATATATATATTAACACATGATTAGGTTTTCTGCCAGGATTCCAATCCTGCAGTAGCAGCGTTGTTTTGTTTTGTTTTTTGTTTTTTTACCATCATCAAACGTTATATTCCTTGTTGCTCTCTATAATAACAACCTGTTGACAAAAGTAGGAGGCGCCCCATTGGCCCCTTTCAGGACAGAAGAAAAGTCACATGATGTGTTAAATGCCTCCTTTTGTGCGAAGGCGCACAACGTTTGAAGCAGAAATCCAGGTTAACAAAGAAAGTTGAAAACCACCATCGTGATACCTGTTATCTCTGACTTAGCAGAGTGGATTGAACTATGTAGTGAACTCTGTGGGAACTCACACAAACACTTTGCTGTTTGTTTGCTTTTGTGGAAACACCTTTCGGAAAGCTAAACTCAGTTGTGATCTGTCTGCTTGCTTGTGCATTGCTGCTTTTTTGGCTGAAGTTATTGTATTTAGTTAGTGGTTGCTGGCGTATGTTCTAACAATGTTAACAAAATACATTGTAACAATAGATACTTCTAAAATTTTAAAATAATATTAACCTACTCTATAATAATAACATTCTTGGAACCCAAAAAATAAATAAATTAATAAATAAATAAAAATTGAGGCTAATCATTCTTTAATAATGTTAGAGCATATTGTTCTGTATAATATAATGTTAATAGTATAATGTTTGTGTGACAGGTTTGTGTCACCACAGGTCTCTAGACACAGATAAAACTCTACTCCAACAGTGGCTTCTCGGCTCTTTTATTTTTCAATTAACCAAAAACAAAACTTAAAATCTTCTCCAGTTCTTGGCCGGGCTGGTCTGGAGCGCTTCACAGTCCTGCTGCCATGTGCTGCTTCTTCCATCTGAGTTTTCAGCCCTCCGGGCCCAGCACACTACTGCTTAACCTGTTAAGCCCTAAGCTATTTTTCAGACCTCTGCTCGAAAATTACATAGCCATAATAAAAACAGTTTATCTCTGCAACCACATGGTCTATTTGAATAATTCTCGTGTCATAATAAAAGGAACACTTGTACGATTTGTTCAGATCTGTAAATATCAGCATATATATTACTGGTTAAAAGTAAATGAAGATAGCACACAAGCACAAATGAAAAAATTTCAGGTTTGCCGAAAAAAAAAAAAAAGAAGCACTTTCAGGATAATTATCTCTTTGAAATGATCCAGCTGCAGCTCTAAACCTCACTCAAATCATAGCACAATATGTGAACATTCTCTCTTTAAAGGTTGACTCTGAGAAAGTGAAGCAGAACAAAACTACAAAGTTTTTAGTGCATTTTGGCACACTTTGGCATTTTTTTGGCACATTTGTTACCATCTGAATTTTCTTATGTACAAACTGTATATCCATCCATTATCTATACACCGCTTAATCCTCACTCGGGTCGCGGGGGGGGGGGGCTGGAGCCTATTCCAGCTGACTCAAGGCGAAGGCAGGGGACACCCTGGACAGGTCGACAAACTATATATTTTACTTGTATATCACTAATGGTGTTAATTACATCCAAGTACAGCAGTTTTTTAGTTTTTTGAAAATCCAACCAGACCGCTGTCTGTGTTACGCGTCCTGTGTAATGCTGATCAGACTGCTGTGAAGCTCCTGTGGAGACGCAAGGCTGTGGCTGTGTCCGAAATCACCCACTCACTCCCTACTCCCCACTCCCTATATAATGATCACCATAAAGTGCACTATCTAGTTATGTAGTGCACTATATAGTGATCCTTTGGACACCCCTACAAAATGGCGTGTACCCTATATAGTGCACTATATAGGGCATAGGGCGTGATTTCGGACACAGCCTGTATCTCCGTAATAGATTGGTCGATTTCAGTGATTGACACCGCCTTCGAATCGTTAGAGTCAATAGAATATAGCGGTAGCCACCAAAATGAGATTGACAGCACTTATAGCCAATCAGAATCAGCAGAACGCCATCTTGTAGACGAGCCGCTTGCTGATTGAGTGCTCACTTCTTAGCACCCCTCGGCTAATGAAGCCTCCAAAACACACCCGGAAGGATTTCAGTGTAACACAGAAAGTAGTACTAACTGATTCCGATATGGATTTACCAATAAAATAAACTTTTCATGACAAAACAGCTAAAGCAAGAGAAATTTTACAACTACAGTTTGATGAAGCGGTTTCGGTTTTTGCTGTTCTTTGAGTTATTTCTCACAGATGCTCTGGTTTTAGAGACCTTTGATGGATATGTTTGGAATCTGTGGACTGTCTGCTTTCATTTGAGGGGTTGTTTGTGCGTTTTACATAAAGTACCAAAGCGCCAGAGCCAGAAATGTGGCGATTGGGTTGACTTGGTGGCGCTATATCGAGTTCCAGATTTGATAATTCATTTAGTTGGTGTTTGAGTTGTGTTTGGGGCATGTAAAAATAGCTTATATATTCTGGTAGCAAAGGTTCTCCTGTTTAATTTGATGTGCAACATCACTATATACTTTCATGATGAGTGCATTATTTCACACTATTTCTCTGGGACTTAAAGGGTTAAAAGAGGGAGAAAGGTAATCAGCAGAGTGAACACCTGACAAGCTCTGGCACTGACTCCCTGAGCCACTCCCCCACCTCCCTCCCTCCTGCAGCTGAGTCTAAACCACCCCCCTCCTCAACAGTTTGGTTATAACAAAAAACAAACAAACAAACAAAAACTTCCTGCTGAAAACATTGCTTTAACACTACACAGTAATATGAGGATATTTATAGAACAAAAAATTATATCTGGGAACATAGCTCCTTTTAACTCTTGGATGCATCTTTGTACCATTACAGTGAATAATAAGGTTTGCATCTCTCCTCACGAGGATCCATTATGCTCCTGTCCGACTACATCTGGGATGAATGAACTTCGTCAATAAGTATGCTGTTCCTAGACCTGTTTTGAGTGTGGATAGGTCCAGATCAGATGGAACAACCATAGATTTCCAAGAGGAAATTTTGGTGTTTAAGAGCACTGCAAGTCGTACGCAAATATAAGCAATAAAATAAAATACAAAGTAGCAACAGAAATCGTTTAAACAATCAAATAAAATAGTAACATCAGTTAATGAATTGAAATATATTCGCTCACATTTTTACATCAAGCAAGATCAAAGTGGCAATGGAATAAAGATGAGAAATGCCTCACAGTTTCTGCTGCCAAATCCAGAGGAGGTCACTGGAGGTCAAATGCTGAGATGTAAATGCATAAATATAAACTTTGCACTGTCCTGTCAGGGACAAAATGAACATATTGTGTATTGGGTTTAAACTTAACAGTCAGGATTATGTTGTTCTGTTTCTTTTTCTAAATATCTGACAGCCTAACACACAGATCCAGTTGTTACTATTAAATTGGAATATAAATTGGAGAAGTCCTCAGCTCCATCTGAGCTATTGGAATATTTATAGAGTAGAAATTCCAACAAGTTTCCCCATGGAAATTTAAAGTATCTTTGTCTTTGTTATTACATGTAAAGTCTGTCTTTCCAGTTTTCAGTTCTGACACTGGCTGGCAATATTTCCAGTTGTGTTATTATTGTGCTAATGGGAGCATATCCATGTATCGTCAACCTTAAAACACAGCTTTTTTTTTTTTTTTAAATACATACAGAAGGTGAGTGTTCCCTCCTCACCACAGAATTGTGTCTGCAGGGCTTCCTCTCAGACGTCCCAGCACGCTATAACTTTTCTCCCAATCGCATACTTTTTTTTTTCATTTTACTTTCAGTATGTGCTACAGCTGCACTTACAAAGGATGTTCTGTGGAATTGTAGTGCATACATTTGGGACATGTTACTTTCTCATAAGCTTTTCTATGCTCACACAAGACATCATGATATATGTCCATCCATTCATTATCTATACACCGCTTAATCCTCACTAGGGTCGCGGGGGGGCTGGATCCTATCCCAGCTGACTTAGGGCGAAGGCAGGGGACACCCTGGACAGGTAACCAGTCTATCACAGGGTTACACTTAGAGACAGACAACCAAGCACACTCACATTCACACCTACGGACAATTTAGAATCACCAACTAACCTCAACATGTTTTTGGACTGTGTGGGAGGACGAACCCGGAGAGAACCCACGGGGAGAACATGCAACTCCACGTAGAAAGATCCCGGTTGTCCTCACCGGGACGCGAACCAGCAACCTTCTTGCTGCGAGGCAACGGTGCTAACCACCAAGCCACCCTTCAGCCCCATGACAGATGTGACGTCTCTTTTTGTGCAAAGGACTGTAAATCAAAATGGCCAGAAAAGTATGCTGGCTTGCACACTGCAAAATGAGACTGTATGTAGTGGGATATTTAGGTATTTTTGATATACTGCATTTGACATACTATGTATTGGGGCATATTGAATCTTTTATACTATACTATATCGTATGGTATTATGGGTTTTGGAACACACAGGTATTTGTCCAACAAAGAAGGACAGAATCTATGTGGCCTGAGAGGTGAAGCCCATGGTTCATAAGCTTATCGCTGTGAGCTCATAATCCAATGAGTGCATTGCAATTTTATCAGCCTCTCTCTCCTCTCAGCTCGATCTAGGCAGTTTTAAAGTCAGAGGACAATGTTCAGAGATTTGAGTCAAGAAACCAACCTGACATCATAAAAATGAAGAGTATACAGGTAGGGTTTTAAAAAGTAGAAATTACACAGTTTGTTCTCTCTATTCAGGCCATTACTTTAAAGAATTAATGGCAACGTGATTGTCTACTTGAATTTTACTACTGTTATTTGAGTGTGTCTGTATTTTGCTTTATTGATCATTCCTTTATAACAACACTAATCAAGGCAGTGCTCATTAATAGAGTCACATTGCTCATGATTTGTCACCATAATGAAACATTTGAGCAGTGCAGTGGTTCTCCACTTTAGTTCCTGTATCAGCTGTCTACATCAGTAAAGCAGACAAAGAAACATGCAGGCCTAAAATCTCATTGTAATCATGTCAGACACTTCATTAAAATGTATTGTAATGCCCTAATGATTGTTGTGCTGTGTGTGTTCTCAATAAAACACGAACTGATTCTTTTATTCGAGGATAAAGGAGCTAAATTGATTGATTGCCTTCTTTGATCTATATATAGTTATAGCACAAATACATTTCTTCTCATTGATCAAATAATTTGGGTTGTGCAATAATGTCAAGAAATACTCAACAACATTTCAAATAAGTTATTCGAAATTTATCCCAAAGACAATTATTATTTAAAGACATTTTTGAAACCGGGCTGCAAGGTGGCGCAGTTGGTTAGCACTGTTGCCTCGCAGCAAGAAGATCGCATCCTGGGTGGGGGAGTTTGCCCATGCAGCGTGGGTTCTCTCCGGGTTCTCCGGCATCCTCCCAACGTCAAAAAACATGTTGAGGTTAATTGGTGATTCTAAATTGTTCGTAGGTGTGAATGTGAGTGTGCTTGGTTGTCTGTCTCTAAGTGTAGCCCTGCGATAGACTGGACACCTGTCCAGGGTGTCCCCTGCCGTCGCCCTGAGTCAGCTGGGATAGGCTCCAGCTCCCCGCGACCCTCGTGAGGGTTAAGCGGTGTATAGATAATGGATGGATGGATGGATTTTTGAAACCTGCATTGTTCAGGTAGTTTTCTACCTCCTGAGTAGCAATCAGATGGTCCTCAACAGTTTCTAACAGCTTGTTATTTTATTTTTTATGTCGCACTACTGTGGTCCACAATGTCGTCACAGAGACATTTGTCTGTTTGAATGCATTCTTGTGAAATAGCCTAACAACATGATGGAAGCTGCGCCACAGGGTTATTTAATTAGATGTAAGAGCCATCGCAGCATAAATCTGCATACTGATCAGGAAAAAGAGATTTTGATGAACCATTCTCCATTTCATATTCAACTAAAGCATCAGAATTAATATCCATTTCATATTTCCATAATATCGCCATACTTTTTAAATGTAATCACTGTAATTTAGACAAAGGCAACATGTTAAAAAATATTTGCCACTTAATGAAACAAATAGCTTAATTAACCATTCACGATATCATTATTTTCAATTTATTGCTGTGATTAAGTGGGCAGCTCAAGTGCCTCCAATCTGCAACTGACGTTAATTTTAGGCATTGTTTCTAGCTATGGATGGTTTGCCAACTGAAAAAACAAAGCTGAAAAACAAACAAAATGATTTCATACTTTTGCCAAACTCAAAGTGAACCAGTGCTGGCGTTAAACCTATGCTTTGTTCAGAGGCATCTCTTTGAATAAAAACAAATGTGTGTGTGTGTGTGCGGTTACTTGGGTTGCAACACATTAAACAGTCATCTGGTGGACTATGCACCTGCTACTGACATCAAACACATTCTGCAAGTGAGGGAGAGTTCAGACCGCAGCAGCAGCAGGTGGAATCCATGTTCTAACTTCTATGCTGAAAAGGGAAGATTTCTGTGCATATGCAAGGAGGAAATATGTGTGTGAATGTGAAGAATGACTTGGTGGCAAGTGTGTTCTCTCAATTGGGTTGTAGAACATACTGTATGGATTTGATGTGATGGCTATGAATCTTTCCCATTTTGTCAGGATGCAATACGACTGTTTTTGCTCTTACTTTGGACAGTGAAGAGGGCAACAGAAATATGACAGGTGACATAACAAAAATCCTCAGACGGAAGTCTGCCAGAATCATACATATTATTATTGTAAATGAGAATCTGTTCTCAATTAACCTACCTGGTGAAATAAAGGAAAATATATATATATATATTTTTGTCTGGCAGTGGCACTTTTTTTTTTAAAACAGTAACACAGTTTATTGGATCAAGCTTCTGAAAAATAAACTGAATTTTGAGGACTAAAGCTGTTTTTTTTCTTTTCTTTTTTTTTTATGTGTCAGACACATGTTCAACAAACATTTAACAAAATATAGCTGTGAGATTGGATTAATATCAAAGAGTAACATCAAGGCAAACAAAAAAACAAAAAACAAAACTTGATCAGGACACTCCTCCCGATGACAGCCAGTGTGCAAGAGAAGAGGGTACACACTGCACAATATTACTTAAATGTCAAACAATTAACTAAACAACCCCCAAGTTGAAAAGTAGGGTGTTTGCCATTTTGTAAAAATAAAGAGATTCAAGAGCGGTTCGTAAAGTGCACTGTGCACTTGTAAACTTGGTTTGGCTAAAGTTACTATGGCAGTGATTCAGAGTGATTACAGTAGTAATTATACAGTGCATATATTTAAAAACAAACAAACAAAAAAACAAAAACATCCATTTACTATGCAGACTCAATTCTGAGGAGGAAACCCCAATTTCTGAATAGATACTCGGCCAGGCCATGGTTTCACTTTTTTTTTCTTCTTTAGAAACTCTTGTGTGATGTGATGTGCAATGGATTGTTATCAGCTTGAAAAATATCATGGCTGAGAGAGGCCCTAGAAAAAGTGTGAAAGTGAAGGTGACAGTGGTGCCAGTGGTGATCGGAGCACTCAGGGCTGTGAGCCCCAAACTGGGAGGGTGGCTCCAGCAGATCCCAGGAACAACACCCAAGGTCTGTGTCCAGTAGAGTGTGAGATATTTAGCTATTTTTGCACCATGATCCATCCAGTTGATGGAAAAGTGAAGACTTGGACTAACTGATTTCAGGTGAAAACAAGATGACATAGGACATCCACTGGAAACAGTGAATATCAGTAAAAAAAAATATCACAGCAAGGTGTTGTGATACTTCCGTGTGGACCAAAGTGGTGGACTGACTCTAGAGCAATCTCTAGAGTCAAGCCACTTGCATGGCTAAAAACAACATCTGGCCTGGGAGAGCTTTTAAAATTATAATCATTGGAACACAGCTCAGCCAGCTGGCTCTGCTCACCAGCCTTCACTCTGTCACAGACATAAAGTACAATTGTATAGCAGCAGTGAAAGTGATGACAAAACATCTTGTTGTGGAGTAACATGTTGACAACAAGTCATCAGCTTAATCTAAAAATCAATGCTTAATTATTCCACAAGCATTAGATGACAAATATATTGGCTGGAATCAGAGAATCATTTAAAGTTAAAATAGTTCCCTGAATTCCTTAAATCAATTACTCATGTCATATCAGTCTTATATAATAAACATTTAATTCACTCAATGATCTTTTGACAATTAGGTGATTGTGAAACATCATGGTCAAGACCATGCTGCTGTAACCAAACCTCTTAAGATGATATACACCGGAGCTATAAAACTTTAGACAGGAAACCAATACTGTATTGGCCTCATATATCTGTCTCATCCTCAGAGCTGCTGTGACTGCAGCGATCCTTACTGCTGTGCTTCACTGTGTTAAGAAGGATCCTGCAGGAAAATGAAACAGTTCCCTCTGACCTGGGTGTGTGCTTGATAAACAACTTGCACAACTTAAAGGTGTAAAACATAAATTTGACCTATGTGCTTTGTAGTTAATTCTCATCAGGGCCTAGTTGTACAAAGATATTTTACACTGATCTATGAGTCCCTATTCATGCTATTGGCAGACTGAAGGCAAAAAAGGCTGTGGGTCAGGCCTACTTTTAGTGGACAGTTTACTTGCTTGATGGCCATAATCCTAGCCCAAACTTCCGCCATTCTTCTTCATTCTTCTCATGAATATATTGTGATAGCATGAACACACACTCATCATGTTGCTTTTATTCATTAATTATTTTATGCAGTTACGTATACATTGCAGAGTTGGTGAAGGTACAGTGATTTATGATCCCAGATTATTGCTAACACGCAAACACATGCCCCTCTGTTTACAGCACAGCAGCAATCTCAGATAGGGCAAAACATCCTTGGTCTCACTTTTTGTCTTGGTCAACTGCTGGAGTTTGGAATCCAAAACAGTGTTACCAGAGCACAGCCCAGTCTATGTCAAGTATCTAACTCCTAGCTCATTATGCACTGATGAATTTTCAGGACACCATGGTATCACATATCAATGCACAAGGTGTCCTTTTTAAAAAAAAAAAAAAAAAAAATATATACACACACACATAGATATATATAAAACGAGTGAAATTGGAACTTATATTGTTATTAGTTTATTTGTTTTAAATGTGCAGGGACGTTGATGGACCTATAAACATCTGAATGTCTCTGAATGTTGAAAATAGATGCCATGAGGCCACAGCCAAGTCTTCTGAGCTGGTGTAGCTACTGACTCCTGTTTAACAACGAGTTCAGCAACAAGTTTGCCTTATAACATGTGCTTGATGTTGTGAAAGGATTTATTTTACTCAACCATGATGTCCTGCTAGACCTAACCAAATAGTTTTGTTGGCCATATAGCGAGTGAAAATGGAACTTATGTTGTTTTTAAAAAACAAAAACAAACAAAAAAAAACCAGATTTAATTGACTGTATATTAGGAAAGATGAGCCCTCTGTGATATAACCCATAGGTTTCCTATTGTGTGGTTTTGACTCTGGCTGTCGCCATTTAACTCAAGGTTATCTGAAAACTGAACAAAGGTGGAGTGTGAGTAGAACTTCAGCAGGTGATGCCAGTATCTATGGGCCATGAACTGTCCTATGATAGCATTCACTGGTCACTCAAAGTAGCCCTTCAATACGGAAGTTATATAGGCTGAGTTAAAGAAAAAAAGTTCACCCTGTGCCTGGTCATGAACAGCAAAATTAGATATAGAGATATTGAGATTTTTGTCTCAGTTTGTTTCGACTGTAAAGTTGGCATTTTTAACATAGGGATCTATGGGGATTCACATACTTTTGGAACCAGCTTCAAGTTGACATTTGAGGAACTGCTCTCGACACAACCATTTTGGTTTCATGTTTCAGCCCTGTTGATGGCATTTTGGTCGAACACAGGACACGGACCTCAGTCTGTTGTAGTGAAAGTGTGGTAAAACACTAATGTGGACATTTTATGCAATATATGTTAACACTATGCTAAGCTGTAATTCATTTGATATCAGACAAATTCAATAAAAAGTATCTTCTTTTTTTCCTGTTAGCCTGATGTTCTTGTTTGTGGATAAAAAAATTCTGTACTGGTAGATTTTCATACTTCTGTTATTCCATTGTAAATGCATCTTTTTAAGCATTACTTCTACATAAGATCACAGGATTATTTTGCTCATATAATGACGCAATAGATGTAATAACGTAACTTTATAAAACAATATGGTGGCTTGCAGCAGTGCAGCGGCTTCTCTAGCTATCAAACAGTAGCAGGCCACCTATTCCATTGCTGTTTTAATCCAGCATTTGGGCTCTGGACAATGAAATGGACCTCCTCCGTCTGAGACTGTGCCAACATGAGATGCAGAGCTGCAGCATCTTTGTCCTGGCTTACTGTTGAAGAAATTTTACCCATAGTCCATAGTTTAAAGCAAACTTGTGCAGTCTCAGGTTTGATTCACTCAGAGAGACCTGTGTTCTTTGCAGAAGGCTGGTAGCCTCGTCCTCAGTAGGCACACTTATCAGCTCATCATCCACATAGAAATGACGCTCAACAAACTGGACTCTATCAGCTCCATGTTTGTGAGCACCTTCATGGATGGCTCTCCTGAGTCTGTAGATGGCCACAGATGGTGATGGACTGTTGTCAAAACTGTGAACTCGCGTCCTATAAACAATGATGTCCTTTGACATGTCATTGTCTCTGTACCACAAAAACCTCAGGTAGTTCCTGTGGTCACTGTGAACAAGGAAGCAATGAAACATCTGCTGGGTGTCAGTGGTCACTGCTATCTGTTCCTTCCTAAAGCAGATCAGCACCCCAATGAATGAATTGTTGAGGTCTGGGCCTGTGAGAAAAATATCATTTAGAGATGAGCCAGAATACCTTGTACTGGAGTCGAATATCACGCGAATGTTCCCGGCCTTTTGCGGGTGGTATAGTCCAAAGTTTGGAAGATACCAACACTCCTCATTGCCTTTCAGTGGTGGAGCCACTTCTGCATGTTTGCTGTCAAATATTTTTCTCATAAATTCCAGGAACTGGTTCTTCATCTCTGACTTCCTCCTAAAGCTTTTCTCCAGGGAAGTGAAGTGAGCAAACACTTGTTCACGGTTGTTGGTCAAACGTTGCTGAGGAACTCTAAAGGGTAGAGGAGCAACCCAGTTGTTTGACGGGTCGCTGTATACTTCTTGGTCCATGATATCCAGAAAGATTGTGTCCTCAATAGATGGAGCAGGTTCATTGTCACAATCTGTCACATTGAAGACTTTTTGTCCGAGGGTTTCCAATGATGCATCAGTGGACTTGTCCTTCTGCTCCCTGCTATTCTCAGTAAGCTTTGTGGAGCTTTTGCAGGGTGTGAGAATAGAGGGGTGGCCATTCCCCAGCATGTTGGTCTTGAAAGTGCATATAACTGGTTTATGAGTGTTTCCTAAGCAGACATCCCCGATAAGTACCCATCCTAAATCCAATTCCTGTGCGAAGGGGGCATCATGAGGTCCACTCACTTGCTGTCGGACTTTATGAAGTCTCGCAATGTCTCTTCCAAGCAAGATAAGTATCTCTGCATTGGGTTCAAGCTCTGGTATGTGTGGCGCTACAGCTCTCAGGTGTGGATGATGGCGGGTTGCTTCAGGCGTTGATATTTCAGAGCAATCATTGAGTATTTCATTACACTCAATTAGTGGTGGGAGAGTTAGGCTAGTTTGCCCATCAAGAGATTCAAACTGGAGCCCTTCTGCTTTTCTGCCTGATGTCTCGACCAACCCAGCACAGGTCTTAAGTGAGTAAGGGACTGGTTGGGTTCTGATGTTAAAGAGTTCAAAGAAATCTAATCAAACCAGTTACTTTTATCATCCAAAATAACGTAAATGTTGACTGCCTTCTCACGTTGACCTTGAGGATATATTCGAACCAGACAGATCTTTGAGCAGGATCCTGCTGCTCGTCCCAGACCGCAAACTTTTTGTGCAGTTAAAGCTGATGGCAGTGTTGTCGACAGCCTGTTCCTCTTCCTCCCCGCTGTTGTCTGGTGGTGGTAGAGGCCCTTTGCAGACTTGTGGCGGACAACCTGGATGCATAGCAGTGTGATGTTGGTCACACTCGTTGTCATACTCTGTGCACTCAACTGAGGTAATTATTTTGATCACTACTCACTCTACTTACTTGACCTGTTTAAATACTTGTTTTTCTCTTTAACAGTGCTTGAGTGCAGTTATTGACTGTCCTAGTCACCTCTGATTATTTTTAGTCTTGTGTTGTGAAAATGGGTCATCATTAAATAGTTTTTATTGATCAATATTTGTAAATGTAGAGTTTCACTGGAACTAAGAAGGTGTCAGATGAGTATTATCAACATTAGTTAATGTATTAATACATAAAAGTGATGTAACTCTGTAACCTGGACTTTGAAGCTTTTGTCTTCCCCTTGTGGCAGTGACAGTAATTACACAAACACTATGATGAATGCCTCACTGTCAAACCACTCTCATTCTCACACTACAATTCTTACTATGAATGCCAAGTTTCTTGTTTATCAGGAGCATCTGAAGCTCTTCTTGGATGCTTCCCAGGTTTTTCCACCCTAGTCTTCATCATACTCCTAGCCTGTAGCCTCCTCTGTACTTGGGGATAATGTAGTTCCCCTCTTCAGCCCTCCAAACCAATCATTGTTGGTTAATGTACAACACAGTGATATCGTAGCATATGCATGGGAATATTTCCACAGAATCCAGATTCAAAGCAGATTTAAAACAAATCTGCTTAATTGGTATTTTGTTTGTCTCACAGCTTGGGCTACTTGGTGAGAAGATGAGTAATATGCAGGCAGAGTCAGTGCTGGTCTCCTGGGTCATGGACTATTTAACCTGCAGACCACAGTATGTGTGCCATGTGTGTCTCAAAAAGTCCTGAGCAGTACAGGGACACCTCAAGGAACTGTGCCGTCCCCTTTCCTTTTTAGTCTTTTTACATCTGACTTCCAATATAACTAGAAAGAAAGAAATAGAAAGTTGCTTTCTCCAGAAATTTTCTGATGATTCAGCAGTTGTCGGTTATATTAAAGGGGAGTATGAGGTGGAATACAGGGGCATGGTCAGGGACTTTGTGGACTGGTGCAACCTCAACCACCTTCAGCTTAACATTTCCAAGACCAAGGAAATGCAAGTGGACTTTAGGATGAAGAGGCCCAAAATGGATCCAGTCAGAGGCACAGAGGTGGAAGTTGTCTCCAGCTTATAGATACCTTGGAGTACAGCTGGACAACAAGCTGGACTGGTCCAACCACTTGGAGGCAGTGTACAAGAAGGGACAGAGCAGACTGTACTTCTTTAGAAGCCTGAGAGCCTTCAACATCTGCAAGCCTCTTCTGTGCGCCTTTTACCAGACTGTGATGGCCAGTGCACTTTTCTTTGATGTGGTGTAATGGGGGGAGGGGGTTTGCATTGCCGATAGAAACAGACTCAACAAACTGATTAAGAAGGCGAGCTCCATCATTGGGGCTGAGCTGGACACAGTTCAGCAGGTGGCCATGGTGAGAATGCTCAGAAAGCTGGACTCTATAGTGAGCAATGAAGCCCACCCACTTCATGTCATAGAGGTGTTTCGGCAGAGCACCTTCAGTCACAGACTGATTCCTCCAAAATGCAGGACCGAACACAGCAGGAGGTCCTTCCTGCCAGCTGCCTTTAGATTTTATAAATTGCAGTAAAAACCACATGCTTGCATAACTATGATACTTTATGTACATACAATTTAAAACCCATCTTTGCACATTTTAACATTTGAACACTATATTTTTTTTAAATTTTATTTTGTATAATTTGTTTTATGTTTTATGTGTTCTTTCAGTGTCATATGTCTGTGGAGTTGTAATGTAACTATCTATCTATCATAGCCAGACCATTCACCAGTGCTGTGTAGAATGGTCTGGCTCTACCGCAGGATCATTCTGCTTTAGGCGGAAAAAAGCGCTGGCTTGTTTGGATTTTTTAAACCAATCACAGTTGTCCTGGATAGTACTAAGTTCAGGATGCAGCAAAAAAAAAAAAAAAAAGGTCATGGGAGAATTGTTTTGGTGTAACATTTGGTCACAATTCAATTCAATTTTATTTGTATAGCGCAGTGGACAACATATGTCATCTCACAGCGCTTAGCATAGAAAGATATAGGTCTTACAAATTAAAACAGAGAAACCAACAATGCAAAGTTTCCTTTGGTCTCCCTCTGAGCAAGCGGTTGGCAACAGTGGGAAGGAACCAAAAAACCTCCCAAGGGAGGGGGAAAAAAAAACGTCCAGCAGAACCGGGCTCAGGGCAGGTGGCCATCTGCCTTGACTGGATGGGTGAGAGTGGGGATGAGGGAGTGGGGATAACAGGATAGCAGATGGAGAGCAAACACAGGGTCAAAACTGTCCACACACAAAACAACCAATAAAAAAGCAGCAGGATTGCCTCATAGCACTGTTCAAACCTTTAGGGAAACTTAAAGTTTTCAGTGTGTACATTACTGCCCAGAGGTTGTTGTTATTGTTCCCAAGAGTGAAAAGGACCTTGAAAATAGTCACACTTAGATAGCAGAAGGGGAGGATAAAGCTATCTGAAATCTTCAGCCAATCTGCATTCCAGTTTGAAAATAAAAAAAAGAGAAAAGAAACTAGTGAGCATGACTCTTGTACCGATTTAACTTGTGTCATTGAAACACGTTCTATTGATGTTGCCACTTCAGTCATTATACCATAGTACAAATAGTGTTTGTATGTATTCTGGCTCTAAACCACTTGTACAGGCACTTGAATGTGGATTAAACATTAAACCCTTTAAGATGAGTCATCTTGTTTTTAAGGCATAAACTGTAAACCTGATGTGGTGTGAACACCATCTCTTTTCAACACTGATCATCAGTGAGGCTGACTGTTTCAAGTCCTATTATATCCTTCTCTTCTGAGTTAAATACAATTTCACAGGCATCAAGCTGGTTTCAGGAGGTCTGTTGAATACCAAGCATCTCTTTGGCACCCCAGCCTTGTGTGACCTCCAGGCTCCCATCGATCATCAAATGGTCCCTACGGAGCAGCCGACCACAGGTTGACACCGGTGAGTTCGAATAATAAATCAGGTGCAGACTCAGTCAAATGGAAAGACCTGGAGAAATGGGCCATGATAGGGATGGAGGATATGTTTTGGGATCTGCAGTTGAACTGGAAGGAGCTAAATCTCTGTAGCACCGGGGATTTTGGAGATGTGGAAGGCTGTGTAGTCTTCCATAAAAGGCCCTGTCATTTCTTATGTAGACAGTGATCTCTCTGAGCAATGTGACACAGACTTGATTTTGGCCTACTTTTCCTTCAGAAGACTGTACTTTTTATCTTTTATAGATATACTTACAAATACAATATCTCTTTAATGTCATTTTCAAATAAATGACAGCTAATAGGGTGATTTGTGAATAGATCGGAAGAATATAATGTCACTAAAGTGTAGTTGGCAAAAGTCTGTTAAATTCAAATGATCAAATGATGAACTTGCTGTCTGGAGGCGTTGTAGACAGTGAGTCAATTTGGATTCTGCAGACGCCTGATTAAAGAAATTGCTTCACTTATTAAAAGGCTATTAATCAAAAGTTCAATATGATATATCAACAAAAAATGTAACTCTAACTTCCCAAAGAATGAGGACTAGCAATCTGCTTGTGCCACTGCCCATAGTGAAGACTGGCTTTACTCTGATTCATCAATGAGAATGTATACATTCTCACCTCATGTATGATGCTGTACGTCTGGTTGGTCATAAAAGTCTATGAGAAAATTATCGTACTTCTCAGTTGCTCTGTTACCTCAGGAAACATTTTCCTCCTGATTTTATGGTATCAGTTGCAAATTTTGAGACTTTGTGAATACAGCATGATTCAAAATGAATCCAAAATGAATCCAAAATGTTCATTTTGTAAATTATAATCTCATTATGGGGAAAACAGATTGATTATACAGCAGAGTATATTTTAGGGTGAGGCAACCTTGTGATTGACAGGTTGCCACCAAATAGGCTTGAGTAGTGTCCTCAACTTTCAGATCAACTTCTTGCTCTTTAATTTGGTCTTAAAATGAATAAAAAGTAAAGTAGATGTATAAACTAATACTAAATGAAAAGACTCAAGTAACTGTTAAACTATAGTTTACAACCTGGTATGACCTCAGTCAAAGATGTTTTGATTCAAGTTTTAAATGTGAATCATGACCGTCAATATTCGGAACAAGTAGCTTTTGGAAAATACAATGCCAAAATCAGTAGGAAGTTATTTCATTGTGAAAACATTTAATCAACAGTTGACATCTTCAATCTCATTTTTAGGTTGCGGCTGCAGGTTGTGCACATTAATTAGGCAGCCACTTAAAATGTGTCATTCTTCTCATATTTCAACAGGACCTTTTGAGTTCTAGCTATATGTAAGTTGCATAACTTTCACAAGCAAAACAAGAATTAGTAGTGACTCTGCTGTTTAAAAAGGGGCACATTTGTGAAGCACAGTGCAAAACTCTTAGGTCCCAAGTACATCTTGTTTGAAAAATCTTTCTAATTTAGTTAGGTCTTTCCCCCTGCGTCTTATGCATTCTGGATGTTTAATGTTTAAAAAACGGATGTATTAATCATGTACTTAAAGAAATTTAATTGTGTGAATTTTTGACTGTGCCCTAAATGTTTTTTTACTTTGTCACATCAGTTTCAGAGAAAAAACAGATAAAAAAATTTCTTAAGTTTGCATTAAAAGACAACTTCAAGATCCACCTTTAAATCCAAATTGCAAGAGAGGACAAGGAACTACAGAAGAATGCCACACTGTATATTATAAATGAGATATTTGCTAACTTAGGACCACATATCAGTCAAAATCATTTGAAAAACTTTTGTTTCCTCCCACACTTTCCTTTTATGTGGACCCAATATGTGAGACATACATCTTTATGTAAAGCCCCCATCATAGTACACACACTGTTCTGCTGGATTTTTATTGTTTTCCCAGTGGTGTCCTGTGGCCTTTCCTGCAGCAACAACTTAGTTTCCTCCTTAAGATCGATAATATTTCATCTTGTTTCATTTTCACAATTATTGATAAGGATTTGGCTTGGATTTTCAAACACAAAGCAGCGTTAGGATTGCAATGTCTTCGTCATAATAAAAATATTAACACCATCTTTTGTCCCTCACAAGGCTGTCAGCTGAAATTATTTACAAAGTCTTTTCCCAAGGCTGTTGTTGCCTCCCGCCTTTCCTTTGCTGCACTTGACAATGCCAACACTTTTTCCTTTACTGAACACGCCCCAGCCCTACAACAGAAGAGGCTAAGTGCTTTGGGTTATGATCACCCTTGAACTATAGAATTGGCAGCTCTCATATTCTCTTTGAAAACTAAATCCCGTCCCCGGCCCTTGACATCAAAAAAGGCAAGAGATCAAGAGGAGGTGGAGGAGGAGGTGGTAGTGGAAGAAGGGGGGCTAATTAAAGGCATGGATTATTTATTTGCTTCGTGGTGGCATTTTGCTTGTTTGCCAAACAGCTGCTGTGGGCTGAGCGCTGCCTTAGCTTGGCTGACTGCCTTACACTGGCTGTATTGTCGACACATATGGTCATACAAATTCTCCTGCTCACAGATGCATTCACTGCTACACACACTAGTATTTCCCCAAGATTCCTATTCCTGTCCGGGTGGAAAAGCCTCTGCAAAAAACTGTTATAGTGGAACTCGTGCTGCATGTTAAATTGCCTAGTATGGACACATATTTGGCAGGCAGGTAAACAGAATTTGTTTTCCATATTTTAGGACTGTTATACTTTCAGCTGAAAGGGGATGTCTGAAAATAACTGCCCTGTTGTATATGTTTTCTTTTTCCAATAATTTGCCTTCTTGTCCTTAACGCTGGCTCAGTCAAACTGTCAAAGTATGCCAGGTGACTCAAGTGAATGATGTAAGAATCACTTATTGTCATGGTAACGCTGACAAATTAAGATCAGAGTGTTCAAATACAAGTTGCATGTAGGTCACTTGCCTCGGGGATCAGACTTGGCACCGTGTGTTACATATCCATGTGGTCCAGATGGAATAATAATAAAAAAATAAAATAAAGTCGGCAAAGCTGTTTGCTGCTCACACTGATTAAAAAGCATCAGATCTGTGTCACATGTGATGGGACTGAGAACTGGGACACTCAGCTACACTGTGACTGTAGCCTGAAAGACTTAAGAGACACCATTAATGAAATTCTTGTAGGTGGCTTATCAGCTTGCTAGGACACTTAGGACAGAGCTGTATACATTCATGTTGGTGACAGCACGGTTGTTACACAAGTTTTATAGCACAAACAACAACAACAACAACAGAAATCGAAAATGATTAAGTTTTCATTTAGTTATGATAAAATATGTAATATATATGAAGTGAGGACATTTTAATATGTCAACTCACACAGAATACGTACAGTGTTGACATCTGGTTTCTACGCTCTGACCTTGGCACTGACAAGCACAGCAGGGAGTGCAGAGTTACTGTAATAACTTCTCCTGAATTTGGAGGCTGCAGGTGGATGCCACTGTGATGCTTCATTTACCTGCTTTTCCACATCTTCACAACTGGTTCACATCTCAGCAGCGAGGCTGTTAACAAAAACACAATGTAGACAGCACTACATATACTTTTCAGTGCTTCTGTTGACTCCCAGTCACTTTTAGGGTTGATTTTCAGGCAATACATAGTGAAGCCCCTCTAAATGTATTTACTATCTGGTTTTCAGAGCTGGGAGTCCTGGCTGTTTTAAGGTGCATAATACTGATCAGACCATGTTTTTCCTGTGGTTATGAATTGAGCCAAGAATGACCTCACTGTCTCAGAGATGCTAAATCTGGAAAAAACTCTTATTTCCTTCATTCTTGTTCATAACTGTTTCAACTTTAAAAGCATCATAGGTTTGGTGGTTTTTAATTATCTTTTTTCCTACCACACATGGAGGTGCAAAACAAAACTTGTGAGAATGTGAAGATGATTACTGCTGCCATTTCTCACAACTAGATGGCCTGACCATTTTAAAAGCCAGAGTATTCTCCAGTTTTTCCTTGTACATAGAAACAGGATATTTAGTGATCATACAGTTAAAAATTTGCATCCCTCTCCTTCACTGCCTTTTGCTTCCGAGGTCAGTCATTTGGAAAAGGCAGCTGCCTCACAGGTTTAGTTGCATGCTAGAGTTGCTTCTGCTAACTTTTCAATGTTTTGGCACAAACTAAACATGATAAATATTTTGCTGTTGACTGCAAGAGTGAACACAAGAGTCTACATGCACTCCCGGCATTTGTGGAATTAAAGACCCAGTTTATTACTTTTATTGTTGATGGCAACATCACCACAACAATAGGAAAAGGCTAATGTGTCCAACATTTTCATTCTCTGACAGCGTGCTCACAGGTAAAAGCTGTCTGGAAACTGTAGCACTGAGAAATATCAGATCAATCTGAACCAGTAAATGAACTGTATTTCTATGTTCAGTATATATGAGAGAAAAAGTTAAGAGGTGAGAATCTTTTGGTTCTCCACACTAATTCACATCAGTGTCAGCTACTGTACAGTGAACTGCTTTGCTCTGTATTGTCAATCACAGATCTGAACAGTCTTCTTCTTGAAGGGTGTGAGGTCAGCAGCAGTTCATCTGTATTTAAAGTTACAGAAGATAAAGTTAACTATTTCTGAAATATTTAGAGTTTAAAAGCTGAAAGGCACATTATGCCAAAACAAGTCTTTCATTTTGCTGTTTAAAAAAGGAACAATATGGAACCTTTTGTCCCACTTTCTCTATCCTGCTTCCTGAAAAGTACTTTGAAACTTATATTTGAAACGTGCTAAATAAGCAAAATTGATTTACTTGCCATGAAATGCTACATGGACAGCAGCAGAAATCTCAGCAGACACGGCAATAAAGGTTTTAGCAGAGCATGCTGCCATTATCAGAAGTTTGAGTTGGAAAGTTGTATGCATATAAGTGAAGCAGGAGTTGACTGTATCAATAAGTTTTTAGGTTTTGTTTCACATACACACACAAAGACAAATTGTTAATGCGTAACTAACCAAATATATGGTATTAACAAAACAATAAGTACTTTTGGTTAAAAACAGTGAAGTTTTTAAAAGTGGTAAAAAAAAAAAAAAAGAAAAACAAAAAGTCATGTGAAGTTAGTCTTACAGTGGCAGCACTAAAATGCAAATGAGAAAGAGCAAAATGTAGGTCTGCTGACTTCTAGAGGTGCAGCTGTAACATTCAAAAGAATTCTAATGTTCATTCTTAAAACTTCTAAAATTGATTTTTGTCAGTGAGCAACAGCTAAAACTAAATAAAATTGAAGGAACTGACATTCTACTGAGATTTGAAGAACTGAAAGGAGCTGAAGTGGCAGTTATAGTGGAAACACTGAAAGGAGATAAAGTTTCAGCTCAAGTACAAGCACAAAGTGGAAGGAAAATGAAAAAAAAAAGATGATAAGTTGTAGTGATGGCTGAAGAGTAACAAGTGAAATAGGGTGACGTGGTAGTTGAAGTGGAGGTAGTGACTTAGGGTGAAGTGGTTCGAGTGCAAATGATAAAAGTGCTTATTGGAGTTGAAGAGTCATTTGAACAGTATGAAGTTTGCTGAAGCACTGAGCATATTTCGTTGGTACAAAGTAGATCCCAGTTCACAGGGGAGCATATATATGAACTACTCATCCAAATAGATCATTTCTAAAATGTTGTGTTTAACATATGAGAGATAATTTGCAACAGTCACATATTTTTTTGCATTCATGATCCTATTTTATGTATAAATGAAACTGACAAATGGTCCTGTTGTATGAGTCATATCCATACAGTCTTTCTTTCTCTACGGGAAGATAAGAAAACAAGGATATTTCACCAAAACAAACTTCATGCAAAATTAATATTCAGCTCTCCAGATCATTATATTATAAGACAATTTACCGGTAGTTTTTCTTTCAATTTTATGTTTCAAATTCAACATCTAGCTGTCTGTTTTTGTCCAAGTCTCTGTAATTACTTATCTTCTGTTACACCTCTCTGTGTAACATCACCTGCTGTAAGTTATAGTCTCTTGTCTAATGACCCAGATGACTGTTGATATTTTCTATTTGTTTGGGTCCAACTCATAGCATTGTGCTAATACTGTGAAGTGTACTGATTTCTGACTTAAAGGTTTTACTATTAGACAAAAGTTTAATGACTAGAACTTGCCCATGAATTGAGTTTAGACTGAAATTTAAGAGTGCAGATTATTGTGAAATGTCACATTGTACACAAAAAATGTACAAGAGATATTTGAATCATACAAAAATACAAGAAACATATCTGTGTGACTCTTAGACTATAAGATAGATGGAATGAGATATGATATCAACCACTGGTGCAAACTGAAGCTGCTTTAAAGCTTGCAGCTCTTGGTCCTTCCAAAAAAGGAGTATGTGGTGTTGTCATTCACACTTGAGTCAACAACACCTATTTAATTTTAGTAACACAGCAATAGTTGCCAAAAATACCACCCCCAGAGGGCCTGAATTTAGTGATTAAGCAAACCTTTGGGAACATTTTTTGTTCCTCCAGAGTATTGACTTTTGACAGGAAATGGTACAACACTGTTGAACTGTATAGAGTTGATGAGGGGCAGAGGACACTGACACAGCCACACGTAAACACACACAGTGGTTGGCTTGGAGAGACTTTTGGCAGGGCCAGCATGAAATAGAGTTACAAACCGCAGGATATCACACGTGGAGGGATGAGAGGATCAGATTAGCTCTGTGGGGGGTGGGGTGGTGGCGAGATGGGTGTGGGTGTACAATTAATAAGCAGCTGCCATCTGACTGTCCCAAAGCCACACTCTGATCACTAATGATTTGACGCATCTCCCTCTCTTCTCTTGTTCTCATCTTTGGTCATTATCATGTGTGCTTTGCCATTGCAATTAGTGTGTGATTTGTTCAAAGATACTGTAAGGCCGGTGCTGGATTCCAGTGATCAATCTCTCTGGTAGAGTCCTGCTGCACTGAAGGCAGCAGGATTTCGGTGACATGATGGGCTCTCTGCAGCTCTGATGAGTGCTCATTGATTGAAGCTGGGCCTTTGAAAAGGATGCTTTTAATTGTCAACTCTTCAGACCCCTGTCTCCTGTGATATCAGCATCACATAAAAACGGCATGAATTCTGTCCTTTCGTTTATCTGGAATACCAGGCAAAACAGGGAACACATCATACCTCTAATGAGCCGGTATCCATTCCTCAGTTCTTCTTCCTCACAGCTCTATGGAGCACTGCATCTTACTGGATTTTTTGTTTTTTTAATGACAATTTTTCAAGAAAATTTTGCAGACAATTGCTGGCTCAGCTTCTCAAATGTGTTGGTTTTGCTAAAATAATATCTGTAGGTTTCAGGATAAAAGATGATTTAAATGAGTTGTCTTTTCACATTTGTAAGACAATATAATTTATTGAATGATTGACAAAATCGTAATCAGATGAATTAGTAATGAAAACAATTGCCAGTCGCATTAGAAATGTGACAATGTAACTTCTGCTGACTGAGGCCACATGACAAAGATATTAAAATCAAAACATTTAATTCCTGTTTAATTTCCCCAAATTCTCTTGAGTCTATTGCTTCAATATCACACAACTCAAACACACTGTCTCCTGGTGAGGTACAGAGTGTTTACTTTTGTCATTAAACCACTGACTCCAAGTTCCTCAAATTAAATTACAACACATTATTGTAATCCAGTGGCGGGGCGTGCATTTTACTCCTAGGCCTTCAGTGGCATCCTACCTGAATCAAACCACCTCTTAACACCATCAGTGTAACAGGACGTTGCATCGCAGACAGGTATCTCATGCAGCAAGAACGAATGCCACTACTAAAGCAAGAAACCCAGTTAAAACAATTCAACAAGTCTCCATTAACTGCAGCCACAGCTGCACCATTTTCATCACATCAGGGTTCTTACCATGCTAATTCCCTGTGTTTTGGCCCGCTATGTGGTCTTTCAAGCTGCATGTTTGGAAAGTTTGACATATTTTAGTAAAATGTCCAAATTGTCCTAAGAAACTAATTTCTCTACTGTCGTCTTTGCTGCTAACACTGCTATTCATTCGCAGCTAAGATGCTTCTAGGACCTGTGATTATTTGAACACAAAATCCGTCCTCCTTTCTTTCATCATAGGCAGTTCAATCACTCTGTTGAGCAGGTAATCTGTACGCTTCACTTCCTACAATAAGTCCTGTTTTATCGCCATGGAGGCTAATGCTCAAAGTCTGGTCTGTTCAGTGGTGTTTCTGCCATAAATTTTAATTCACTGTAGGGCTGAGAATGTCCACTTGCTTAACTTTAAAAAAAAAAAAAAAAAAGTAATACTTTTACGATAAGGTTTTAGTTTGTGCAGGTTGCCACAGACAGGGACCACTAGCTTTGGCTAAGCTCTCTGACCATCCAGAGGATGTGAAAGTGCTGACGTTATCGTAGGGCCTACGATGTCAACGTTGACGTAGGCCAACTAGCTGGCCCTGGGACACCAACTCTCAATCTGATTGGTTAAAGCAACAGTTTCATTACAATGCATTTTAAACTACAGGGGCCAACACCTTTGATTCTAAAGGCCTCAGGGCAGATTTCTGTGACCCTGATGACACACTGCTGTTGTAAGCACATCTACATAAACTCACATATGAGCAGTTACTACAAGCTGGATGACATCTGTCAATGTCACAGAAAACTTTTCTTCACTGTTGTAAAAATGTGATATGATGTTAGCACAGTTTTGGTTTGATTAGCCTGCTAGCATTGTGGTAATATTTGAAATGACTTGCTGAGGATTAGACAACCTTTATCATCATGCTGAAAACTGAAAGTACTTTGTTGAGGTTTGAGATTGGCCATACTTTAAAGAAACCGGTCTTGACAGTAAAAAAAAAAGGGGGGAAAAAAGAGTTTAAGTCTGACAACTTGTTGTTTCATCCATCAACCCCGACCTCCTTCCTCTGTGGCCCTGTAACATCACGCTGTTTGCTCCTCTTGTCCTGACAGCTAAAACTGATAACACCTATGGTTTTTAGAAGGCCTTTTCACTTTACTGTAAGTACGTATCATTTTAGGGCATTTACTGACACAACTGATGCTGTTGTTTTTCCTGAGAGAATGATCTCTTGAAGTCAGCAAATTACAGTAAACTGTGGCAGTTGAATGATGCAGAATGTCTGTATATAGCTCAATAACTGTAGCTACCACAAGCAGCTGACATACCAGACAAGTACCAATCAGTGCTATGGTGTGGAGCGATGAGGAGATTGTGACCTCTCTCATAAATGACTTAAAACAAACAAATGTTTTTGTTTAATTTTATTTTTATTGTTTTGGCTGTGTTATTGTTATATAAATGTTATGCATATTTGCAACAACTCTGTGTTGTTTATGTAAAATATATGCTCCTTCAGCGCTCGGCCTTGGTTTATGTTGTATAGCTATCAGAACCTGAAGTAACTTGTGAACATAAAGTGCATTGTTATTCTTGTCATGTTGGGAGCCTACAGTATTGATTTTTGTTACTCATGCGAAAGTGATCTCGACAGGAATGATTGCCCATTGTGTGCAAAAATTTGCTTTGAATTAGGTGTAATTACCTGCAGCCTGAGGACTGAAGTTATAACTAGGGCACCAACCTTTGAACCAAACATGTACGCATAAGCTTAGAAAATATCAGGAGATATTGTAAGAGGAGATTTCTTGTCATCCACACTTTTATAATTCATCACTAAAAGAGATGTATTTGAAGTCATAGCTGCAGGACCTTGGAGGTGTTTTGATTTGTACATGCTTCCATCGATGGTGTCCAGACACAGAGGGAAGTCCTAAATTCTCTAGAAATCTTGTGCTATGTCCACCCACTGTGCTCAGCACACATCAAGAATAATCACTCCTGTGACATTACAGTCTAATCTGTAATTATAGCCTGCAAAAAGTGCAAAATTCCAACCAGCCTTTCAGAAACATTCCTGGGAGCCCTGTGAGTTTTTCTGTGTTTGAGATGATGGGCAATGCAACCGTCTACAGATTGACACGTACCTGTTGTACTACGAATAGAGTTGTAAGTGCATCCAAAGTCCACTTTTGAAGTCAGTCATGTGGAAACAATGAATTGGGTTTTATGCACTGGCTGTTAATAATCTGTATTACTGACCTACAACATATCCTACAGATGTATATTTTGCCAGTGGCATTTGGTAAAGCCAGGGGGTGCAGCTCATGGGACTGAGGAAACTAACCTGCAATCTCTTCAGTTCTATTCAGTTTTATTTATATGGTACAAATTCACAACATATGTCACATCATAGCACTTCACAGTAAGGTGAAGACCTTACAAATTTTAAACAAAGAACAGAGAACCCAACAATTCCAAGTTGTCTTTGGATTCCCTATGAGCAAGCAGTCCATGAAAATGGGAAGGAACCAAAAAAACTTGTTAACAGGGAGGGGGGAAAAAAAACACCTTCAGACAGAACCAGGCTTGGGGAAGGGAGCAGCCATCTGCCTCAAGGTAAGAATCAGGATAAGGTGGTTGGGGGATAGCAGGAGGGGTTGAGGTGGGGATAACAGGATAGCAGATGGAGAACAGACAAGCAATGCTATAATACAATACTCATTGCAGTGTACCTGTATTTACTCAATACTTTAATGCACAGCTATAAAACTACAATTGTAGTAGGTAGAGACTGAGGATAATTGGATAAAACCACCCCACTTCTGGTTTTAATTTTGTATCTTGTGCCCCCTTTTTCACAACTGTACAGGTCTGGTTATATCCAACATCTTGTTAAATTATATATTTACAGTGAAAGCCTCCAGTACGACACAAGAAAAAGACAAAACCATGCAGGAAAGTCCTAAAAAAACAACAACAAAAAAAACTGTTTTGTGTAACTGTTTTAGTTTTAGTTTTGTAAGCATTTAAAATTATCTTGTGATGCCTCAGATGTATCCCATGTTCCCTTTGGGGTGTTCCAGATTTGACAGGCTGTATTGAAATGCGCATGCTTACCTCTCAAATTGTGAGATAGAGTTCCATGCTGAAGCTAGCAGGCAGCCTTTAAACACAGCAGGAGCTGCTTTCACGAGGTAGAGAGTGAATCAGGGAAGACATTAGACATCCTAATTGAAAAGAGTAACCTCTCACTTGAAAAGCTACAAAGTAAGTAGTTATGAGCTCTTAAGTGGGGCTAAAGTTGTTTTTTTTTTTTTTTACAGTGGTGTTGCTTTAATGTTTGTCCTTTATTGTTGCTACCTCACTGTATAAAGTTAGCTTGAAAGTAACTACACAAATTCAACTGCTGTAGTAACACAGTGTAAGCCTGAGCAATGCTTCATTTCACCTTTTTAGAAGGCAGGGTCATTTAAATGAAAAGATGAAGAAAAAAATATTGAAATTGATTCAGGGACAGCCCAGAGTCAACTGGTAGACACACTTAGACTAAACTCTGAGCAACAGAAAACTTCAGAATGTAAAACTAATCTTAATCCAGCCAAGGATTTGAACCTGCTATAGAGTAATTGACCGATCTCTAAACTCCTCTTCATTTCAAAGATTCTTGAAAAAGCTGTCTCTCACCAGCTCCTTCAACAACTCGAAGGAAACAATATCTTTGACAAATTCCAATCTGGCTTCTGCAAAAAACACAGCACTGAAACAGCATTACTAAGAGTAACAAATGATTTTCATATGCGAGCAGATAAAGGGGAATATTTGATTCTAACACTTCTTAGCTTATCTGCTGCCTTTGACACAATCAATCACACCATCTTACTTGATAGGCTAACGAACTGGGTTGGTATCTCTGGTACGGCCTTAAAATGGTTTTCATCCTATCTGTCAAACAGATCATTCAATGTTCACATAAATAATTACACTGGTCTACACCCATTTTGGTGTCCAAGTTTTCTGAGCTGATTTTGGACAATTGCAATGTGCTGAATCCAAACATTACATTGGTTTTGCTCAATGAGGTCAAAATTTTGATTTGTCACCACATGCACTTTTTAAAAATATTTTTGTGTACATATGCGGTTATCTATGCTTTGTATCATACAAAATTCTTTTTCTATTTCCTGAAATGAACAAATTCTGAAACCTTTACAAGTTGATACTATAAATATTTGCAGGTGAATTAAATTTAGATAGAAAGTTTACCCCCTGGTTTATGAACAACATATTAGAGTTCTAAGCTGACTGTTTACTTATTTGTCAGTTGAGAATGTTTTATTGTGAGAAGCTAATGCAAGGCTCGATTCAGCTTATTTTTTGGAATCCTGATTGCAATATTGCAAAGCTAAGGGATGCTGTCATGACAGCAAAAAAACAAACAAACAAACATACAAAAAATCCTCTTAAATATAAGTTTCTTCCTTTTGGTTTCAGATATTGATTCACACAGCAGAATTTCAATTGGATTAAATGTTATACAGTCTCAAGATACTATTCCATGCAGCAAATGATGCAACCAAGTTGGGAATTACACCCTGCAAGGTATTCTAACACTTAAGTGTCTAAACAGTCACTGGAGCAAACAGTTTTTCACATGACTTCACCTTGTCAGATGGAGCTTGACGCAGAAGTGTGCTGCCTCTGTGCTGAAGTGCTCACCAAAGAAAAAGAGCAGCAGATGTCAAATTTCAAGCAAAGATCGGCTGTGGAGAGGCAACAATTACAGATGGTCCTTTCTGTCTCTGTGCACTCAGATTTTTATACATATAACTACACTCTAAACCAGCTGAGATGCCCAGTGTGACCTCTGAGATGTAGGAAGGAGCGGCAGAATGTGTTAGAATTTTACATCAGCTGATTAATGCAACAAGATACAGAAAAGAGAAGCTGTTTCGGTAAGCAGGAGATAAATTATTAAGGGAGGCTTAATGCTGTGATTTTCCAAGCACTCTCCTCAGCAGAGCTCATAATTGCAGGGGCTGGACAATTTTGGTACATCAGCCTAAAATACACTGACTGGCCACTTTAAGAGGTACCCATGCAAAATCAAATGTAATCCAATACAACAGTTTTGCCATGAACTTTTATTAAGTCCATATACTTTCATTTTTTGTTTTCGACAAGGTGATGATCCCACCTACTGTTTGATATTGAGGTCACAGTGCGTGTTGGTGGATTGCATTTTGTCGACCTCGTTAATATACAGGAAGTCCATTTTCCCCCTCTCTGGCATCTGTACATCTGCGTGAGATAAAGGTGTAGCGTCCTAGCGCATTTGGCTGAGGAGTCCATGCACAAGTGGCAGTCTCTGCTGCATCTGCCACAAGAAAACTCTGATACCTGTTGAGGCTGTTGGAGTCTTGCTTTCCTTCTGGCATGTTTTACAGCAAGGTCGCGGCACCTCTCTTGCTCAGCCCCCAGAGAACTGGTTTGCACAGTGAGTCGCCAGGCAGCACGATCCTTTGCACACTGCTCCCAAGTGTTGGTATTGATGCCACATGACTTCAAGTCCCTCTTGCAGACATCCTTGAAGTGCAGGCGCGGTCGACCAACCAGACGGGTTTCTTGCGCCAACTCGCCGTACAATAGAGCTTTTGGAATGTGACCTATGTCCATTCTTCTTACGTGGCAGAGCCAGCGAAGGTTCCTCTCACCAAGGATGGCAAACATCTGCTAGAAATTGCGTGTTCCAGGACCTCTGTGTTGGGCACCTTGTCTTGTCATTCAATGTGCAAAATTCACCTGAGGCACCTCATATGGAAGCTGTTGAGCTTTTCTCGTGTTTGGCGTAGGTGGTCCATGTTTCACAACCATACAGGAGAACACTGAGCATGCAGGCCTGGTAGACATGCAGTTTCGTTTTCACAGTGAGACTGGAGTTGTTCCAGACTCTCTGGTTTAGTCTTGCCATGGCTGCTGCTGACTTCGCGATCCTGATGTACACTTCTGTGTTGATAGAGAGCGAGTTAGAGATTGTTGATTCAAGGTATGTGAAATGATCCCCGACTTTCAAGGGGGGCCCATCAATGGCAATGTCAGGAAAAGTTGCTGCGCCAAGACTTTTGTCTTCTTCAACCTGATGGTTAGTTCAAAGTCCTTGCACGCTTGGGAGAGGTGGCTGACGAGCTGCTGCAGGCCGTCTTCATTGTGCAAAGTCAAAGCTGCATCATGGGCATAGAGCATCTCCTGGATGAGTACCTTCACAACCCTGTTCCCGGCATGAAGTTGGGCGATGTTAAACAGCTTGCCATCGGATCTGGTGTGAATGTACACTCACTGCAATCTTTGAAGGCATGCTGAAGGAGCATAGAGAAAAAGATCCTGAAGAGTGTTGGAACAAGGACACAGCCCTGCTTTACCCCACTGCTGACTGGGAATATCACTGCAAGGAGTTTTGGGGGGGCAACTGATCTTCTGCAGGAGCGTGAAGAGCCCACTACAACTGACCAAGTTGAAAGCCTTGGTCAGGTCGATAAAGGCTATGTAGAGTGGCATTTGCTGTTCTTGGCATTTCTCCTGTAGCTGGTGTAGGGAGAAGATCACTGTGGTAACTGCGAGTGAGGAGAACACTGGCAAGATCTGCTGGCACCAAGGCACGTGGGCCAGGCTTCAATATCAGCACCCACTCTGGCGTTGAAATCTTCGAGTATGTAGAGGCCTAATGTGCAGGGAGTTTACCTTATTTACCTTATCTAGGGAGAACTGATCTTTTTCCTCTGGATTGGAGTGTAATGTTGAGGCGTACGCACTGATGATGGTAGCTGGGCCTGAAGCTGTTAAAAGCCCTAGGGCAAGGATTTTTTCACTGCCAGTTGATGGTGGCTCAATGTAAGCGATGAGAGTGTTCTTTACAGCGAAACCAACACTGTTCTCCCAGTGACTTCTCTTGCCACAAGAAGGTGTAGCTTGTTTCTTTGATGGTGCCACTGTCCACCAACTGAGTTTCCTGGAGGCAGGCAATGTCAACATTTAGTCGTGAAAGTTCCCTGTCAATGATGGCAGTTTTTCGGGCATTGTCTATTTGCTGCAAATCAGCAGAGAGGCCAGGGCACATGGTCCTGACGTTCCAGTTTGCAAAACGAAGAGCTGGAGGCTTCTTTAGTCTTATGTTCTTCTTGGCAGGTGCAGAAATTGTGGCCTGCCATTCGAGTGATGCTCTAGCTCCACGCACCCGGTGGAAGGGGAAGGCCATGGCGGGACAGCACCTTACTGGCTGGGGGCTGCCCAGCTTAAGGCGGGCAGTAGCTGTCCAATAGGACGCGATGGTCTTTCCTACCGTCAGAAGTGACCCCTGGTGCTTCTAACCTATGCCAAACAGATGGAGCTTATAACCGGTGACTGTTCCTTCCGGTGTTGTGCCGGCATCTGTCGATGACACTGGAGTGTCATCTCCAGTTGAGCTACAAGGCTTGTTCAGGGTCGTGTGGGAAAGCTGCTGTTGCCCATACAGCATGTTCCCCCCTCTCCACGCTGCCACTGTGATCCAAAGGAAAGGCAGAGACCAGTACAATTTGGCAGTGACAGAGACAGTTGCTGAGGGTGTGCTGAGATTCCGCAACAGACCACCGACGGGACTCCAGCACCGGATTTTGCCTCTAGGTTTACTTCTGAAGTCTTTTCCATCGTAGAATGTAGCCGCAAGACAGCAGAGGTTTGACATCGGAGTTTTCCTTCTCCTAGATGTATTGCCTTTCCTGGCTAACGAGCTTCATCTACCCGAGATCTCCTCTTTTTCCAGAAATAATAATATTTATATTGTCATATTCTTCTGTCTGGAGAACATGTGGAGGAGAACGTGAAGGCCTCGACAGTTAGAGGTCACATTGACATCATGAAGCTGTCCTCCTCTGTTCTGTTGCATGCTTTCCGTGGTACCGGAGCCACGGACAGGCCCTCAACCCTTGGATGTCATGTATGCATCATTTTCCTCCTACATGTATCTTATTAGGGTGGACAAAATATTAGGAACACTTTTGAATCATCACAAGTCATCACCTTTTTGACAGTGGCAACAAAAACTAAAAATGTACCAAATAAAGTGGCTTGTGAGTGTATATTCTTCCTAAAATTTGAAGCTGTGAAAATTATTCAACTATAAAGAATCAGTATTTACACCTGCTGCACATTCCTCAATGGGCATGCCAAAAATATAAAATAAATAAATCCTATCCTTTCTCAAACTTCCACACATGAAAAGGTTTAAATATTTAATCCCTGAGATATTTTATCAATTCATTTTAAAAGTGCTTTGTTGGTTTATCTATTTTATGCAATCTCTACATGTCAGTACTACATGGATGTGTGTCTGGGAAAATAGAAAAATGACAGAGGAAGGATGCAATTTTAGTTTAATAGTATAATGCATTATTTGTTTTTTATATTCAGCCCCATATTAAATGAAAACAGCAGGAGACAACAGTTGTATTGGCCCACCATGTTGTCTTTCTGCAATATGAAAGTAAAGAAAACATTTTTTTTAAACATATTTTGCATGTTTTTATATCCCATTTTTTCTTTGCAAAGAAGGAACTGCAAAATATTCCTTTAATGGCTAACAGATTTAGACAAAAATAAATGTTACATTCAATTCACTTTCACTGAAAATTTTATGATTTCCCTCCTGCATAAAATCACTGAGAATCTCTTTGAAATTAAAATACAGCATCCTGGCCAAATGCAGAGCAACTGAACAGAGCCTGAGCCACAGATCTAAACCCTGGCTATTCCTTATCAGACATACATGATCAATAATCCCTACACAGAAACCTAACTCACGTTTGAATGTCAGTCACACACAGCACAGGATCAATCTTATCAGGAAGTGGAGCCACAAACACACAACTCATATGGAGAGAAACTGGGTCAATGGATGCAGCTGGTGTCACAAACTGGAGTCTTTCTGACATTTTCATCTATAAATATTTCTGTGTATTTTTTTCTTTTCTGACTTTTTGCAGACTTTCATCTGTCCATTTAGATTTGCAGCAAAAAATCAAATTAAGTTTAGATGAATTTAATGTTTGAGCAAACCTCTTGAAAGTTTCTTCTACTTCATGTCCACTGACACTCCCACCATCTTCTCATGTCTGTCTTGTTGTTGCTCAAGTGTCTGTCTATTTCTTCCCTCAGCTGTCTACACTGGACATGTCAGCCTTGTTGATTAGAAAGGTCATAGTCTATGTATAGTTACATGAATACATCAATGCACAAAATATTTAGGCTGCTACTGCCAATATCCTGCTGTGAGACAACTAAAAATTCTTTTTAACAAAAACAAAACAAACAGTAAAAAAAACAAAACAAAGGACTTTATAGCTACAGTTAAGTTATTTATTAGATGGCACCCATTCTCAGGATCAGACCTGAGTTCCATCGCAGGTGTCAGAATATTGTTTTACTGTAAAATTCTGATCTGTTTCCATCCATCCCCTATCTATACTTAATCCTCACTAGGGTTGTGGGGGGGACTGGAGTCTATCCCAGCTGAATTAGGTGAAGGCAGGGACACCCTGGACAGGTCGCCAGTCTATCACAGGGCCACACTTAGAGACAGACAACCATGCACACTTGGATCTGTTTATTAAAGTGAAAATATAAACTCTGAATGTGTGAGCTCACCTGTCTGAAGTAAACAAGTAGAGAGAAGTTCAGAAGCACATAGTGTGTAGCTGCTTGAACCTTAATGTACTGTCCTGTCAACCATGTATGGCAAATATTGTACACATACAGTGGATCTCTGAGCAATGAGGGACCTTAAAGCTAGCGTAGGCATACTTCTAAAGAAGAAAGAAAAATGCTGTAATCTGAAAGTACAGCCCTCCTCCTGCAGCTCTTCCCTTTTCCCTTGCTGCTCTAAGCCCCACCGACCAGACGGACATGAACGAATGCATCACAGACTGTATATAAAGATGAACACTCCGTGACGTCACCTATAGGTTTTCTGTTTTGAAGCTCAGTATGTCTTTGACTGTCAATATATCTGCAGTACATGAGTTTTCCTGAATCCTGACTAATGCAGAAATGAGAAAAGATGGGGAGCATGAGTGGAGCTTAGGGGGGGCATGCAAACATCTCTGGGCTGTGCACTGTCCTGTAATGGCACTCACCTGTCCCTCAAAGCAGTAATGCCCTTTAATTCTGCGTAACTGTAACTGTTAATACAATTTAAACGGGTGAGCTATATAAAAATTCACCCCAAGTACAGTTAACACATAAATAAGCTATACAAACCAAAACTGTTTTTGGACCAAGCTGTAAACATGTTTGTTTCTGCCATAAAGTTGGACATTTAAAGGAGGGATTCTATGAGGACTCCCTCACTTTTTTGAGGCACTTTTGGATGCACAAGCAAATGCTCCAGAATAGTCAACCTATACTTAACATTTGGTTGAGAACTGCTCAATAAAAGTCTTGTCTGTCTCGTTGCACTACCAGATTCTAGTCTCACCACTGACTTTGTTGCTCTTTATGCAATCTTACTGCACTAATAATTGAATGAATGTTATGGGGGTTCAGAGACAGCAAGGACACAGCAGATAAAACAATAATGATTCATTAAAATAATGCAGGTTACAGAAAGCACGGGAAACTAAAGGGTATTACAGGGAACTGACGTCACCAGGGAGGAAGGACTGGACAAGACTAGGGTACTGGGAACAAGGAATCATGAGAACAGGAAACAACTACAGAAGCTGACACAGAACAAAAGATTAACTAGCTGAAATAAAACAAAGAGCGAAGCAGATATCATTTTACGGCTACCATACACCAAACAGGGCTAACCAGGACTTTGTAACACCAAGCGAGGAAAGACAAAAGTGCACTACTCTGACGGGTACGCGTAACACGTGACAGTAGTACAAGCACAGAATCAACACAAATGAATGCTCAAAAGTAGAACGATGAACAATGCGTCACTGAACCACACTTAGCTGGCAGCCCGAATTCAGGAGAGCGATAGAGGGAATGCGGACAACGGTGACGTGACAGGAATGGTGTTGTTGGCTTGTGTGGGTAGAAGGAGGGAATCTATGAACGAAAGGCTGCTGGTGGATCATTTTCGGATTGGCACGGCTGGGATTGAGGTTTTCTCGGAGGCATGAGTGCAGGCAGGGAGTGACGGAAACTGCAGCAGAAGAGAGAGCAATGCAATGCATGGGTTCTTGCAAGGCATGCTTCCCTTTGTCACAATGCAATTTTGACGTTTCTGCACACTTCACACAAAGCATCTTGTTAAATTACACATGCTTATTTGGTAGAAAAAAGATGATTCATGTCTTAAATAAAACTGAAGTGATTTTGAGACCAAAGAAACTGGCTGCAAAGTTTGATGTTGCAAAGCAACTCTACTTTACTTTTGAGGATACCATGCATTATGCTTGGGATTTGTAAGCCCATTTCCATTTGAAATGCCTTTTGATTAAAAAAAATGTCAGCAAGCAATTTACAACTTATGCACTATTGACTTTAGTACAATATAGCTTTAATGCACATCAAAAACAGCTGCTTGCTAAATGGAAAAGAATTTTGTTTTATTTTGTATTTGTACCAATAAAGTTGTGCAGTTTTTAAGTATTTTGTCTAGCATCAATTATATCGTCAGTTATATCGTTATCGCATATTTCTCATTTATATCGTGATAAATATTTTTGGCCTTGTCACCCTGCCCAAGTCTGGCCATCATAACTTGATTTCTTGCATGTCGATAATATTCACAGCCATTTTTCTCATTCATTACACTGGTCTGCACTCATTTTGGTGCCAGACTTTTTTGAGCTGATTTTGGACAATTGCAATGTGCTGAATCCAAATATTACATTGGTTTTGCTCAATGAGGTCAAAATTTTTAATTGGCGACACATGTACGTTTTTTTTTTTTTTTTTACATTTTTGTGTACATGTGCGGGTATCTATGCTTTGTATCATACAAAATTCTTTTTCTATTTCCTGAATTAAACAAATTCTGAAACCTTTACAAGCTGATACTATAAATATTTGCAGGTGAATTAAATTTGGATAGAAAGTTTACCCTGTGGTTTATGAACAACCCATTAGACTCACGTGATTTTTTCAGAAAGAAATGGAGACCAGGTAGCAGGGACGCTGGGATGCAGTCATGATGGCTGATTACTGCTGGACTCTGAAGAGAGATATACCTGCGGCTGATCATTCCAGAAGTTCCAAGAAGTGCAAGACCAAGCCCTGAAATTTGAGCAATGCTGATGAAACATGCAATTTACTTGCATTTACCTTTACAAAAGTTTACGCTCATCAACTTTTGGATTATTTAGCTTATGAAAAAGATTAGAAAATGAAACATTTCCTCTAAAATCCGATTTTATATGAGAAATACTTTAAATCAGTTGCTAATGTCAAAAAATGTAATTGATTTAGTGGCAAAATCAATTTTTTAAAAAAAAAAATCAAAATGGCATAAAAACTTGACCTGATACAGAAAAGCAGATGTCATTTTTGGATTCAGTGTTGCAAAAATGTCCTGAATCAGTTAAAAAATCCTAGACACCTTCAGAAAAAACCCCCACAAACAACCCCAGTGTTATCTATGAAAAGTAACGGGTCTGCTTGTCCTCCATACTTCTCAAGTATAAGGTGATGTCATAGTTTAGCTTCCCTGCAGAAAGGGAAAGAAATTGGGATGAGAACCTGTTAATAGACAATAAATTAATTCAAAGTGTACTTAGAGTTAAGTTATTCTGAAAAGGTTGCTCTATTAACCAATCACAAACCAATGCACTCTTTATCACCTCACTCAGCTTTGTCTTCAACCCAGTTGCTGATTTGCATTACATCACCTCTGACGCACTGCCTGCATCAGGCCTCTGTCTCGATCCCCCTGGGTGCTTCCTGTTTACTGTTAAAGCATTCTAACTGGGCATTAGTTTCAAATGGAAACTACATCAAAGTTTGATGAGTGTTTGATCAATAAAGCTTTGAATCCAGAGAACCAGTCTCTCTTGATTTTAGAGATACCCTACAAACCACCTACACAACTGCAACCCCCTGAACCCCTACCCTAACCGTGACCCTATTACATGACTCACCCTCTTTACTCACCTCATCCACGAGCATGCTGTGGCTCATGTGGATATACTTGTGATTTTAGCCACTCTTTACAGGTAATAAGTTCAGATTTGACAGGTTGGATTTTCTTAAAACCCAAAACAAACCTGTCAGATCTCAAATCTAACAGATAAGATTGTTCAGTGGTGTCATATCTGTGTGTATTTGTGAGAATGATATTTATGTTAAAGGAGACGACAACATCTTCTTTTCTGACAGTGAAGCAGCTGTCATGTCACCACCATGCAGACCCGTCAACGTGACATCTGTAACTTAATTATTTGAACTTCCTCTCTCTTCTCTTTCCCATCTCATTCTCTCTGCATCGCCCACTTATGTCTCTTCGAGCTTTACTTCGTCTATAGATCAACCTTGCCAGAGCCCTCAAGTCTCCAACACATATCACTTTTGACTGGTGAATCAATAACTGAATTACTTTTATGAAACCACACCACTAGAAGTGATGAGGGCTCTGCAGCTGCCTCAAGCCAACCACTTAACATTTTTAATCTTGCAGGAGTTCAGTATGGATCAGCCAGTTGGGGAAAAAGTGGAGGCAAATCAGACACCCGGATGTTTTTTAATTAGAGGCAGGAGCCAAACAAGCAATGTCAGCTGGGCCACTTATCAACATTAGTCAGCAATAGTGGATGTGTTTTGAGGGTGTGGGGCAGAATGTGCGATTGTACAGGTCACTTAAATAGACAAAAAGATGCATTAGCATTTTAGGCATTTGGCTGAAGCTGTTGTGCACAGTAATTTCAATAATCTCAGAGACAGACAGACTCTTGGGATGAGTGGGCAGACATAGACAGACAGGCTGACAGAGACTTGAGAGAGTGATTCACACTTCATGTGCATAAATTTGACAGCCCTGTAAGGATTTCATGATTAGCAGGTCAGCAGACAACCATGAATGGAGTTGGACGACGGGATCCAAGGAAGAAGAGAAAGAAAGAGGAGACAGAGTGAACAGCGGAGCAAGATGGATTTTTTCAGGTGGCAGGATGTGGCAGAAAGGATGTGCGTTTACGATCTGGCGTCGGTTAGTGGTTTTCTGGTGTCTTATATGGAGCAGGGCTGAATGCTGGCTGAATGAACCACTCCCGCTGCAGCTAAGGAGACTCGGTGATTGCAGATTATTTGCAGCTGCCCGCACCTGGCTCACGCACCTCCCACATGACAGCAGGAGAATAGAGAGAGGAAAGGAGGAGGAGGGGGAGAGAACTGCCACCAGGCGGAGCCCGAGGTGGAGGTCATGCCTTATCTGCCCTCTCCATGTGCGCCTCTAGGTGCATGTCTGAAGCGATCCGGGTGCCGCCTCCAAAGTTCCCGAATCAGGCTAGGGTCCAATATCTGTCGCCTGGGGACCCAACTCCTCTCCTCAGGACCGTAACCTTCCCAGTCCACTAAAAACTGGAGTTCACGTCCACGGTGCTGAACATCTAACAGCCACTTCACTGTAAAGGCTGGCGTGTTATCCACTATCCTGGGTGATGGAGGGGGACAGACGGACGGGAGGGGGGTCAGTGGACTGTCCTTAACTGGTTTAATTTGAGAGACATGGAAGGTGGGGTGGATCTTCATTGAAGGAGGCAGCTTCAGACGAATGGCACGAGGGTTAATGATAGTTATAACCTCAAAAGGTCCCACAAATTGGGGAGCCAACTTCCAAGAATCAACCTTCAAAGGCAAATCTTTAGTTTTAAGCCAAACCTTCTGCTCTGGAGTGTAAGTCGGGGCTGGGGAATGATGACAGTTAGCCTGGTGTTCCACGCGTGCCATGAGGGTCAGGGATGCTCATGAGGGAGGCAGCGAACTGTAGTCTGGGGGGAGATGAAGTCAAGGTTCAGCTCCCCAGAATCCCCCCGGTTACAGGTGAGCCCGGCCTTTTGCCGAACGTTTGGGACAATAGGTGATGTAGTGACCTGCTCCTCCACGATACAGGGACACATCAGCCGCGCGTCGCTGCTCCCTTTCCTGCGCGGTGAGTTGTGCTCTGCCTAACTTCATGGGCTCAGGTCCGGAATCCGAAGACTGGGCAACTACTGGCCAAGACAGGGCTGGGCTGGACAGATGGGGCACAGAGGAAGTCAGTCGCTGATTCCGTTCACGACGTCTCTCTCGTAGATGGTTGTCCACGGAATGGACAGAGCGATCAGTGCATCCAGGTCTGATGGGTCATCCCGGGTCGCTAATTCGTCTTTTAACACATCATTCAATCCGCAGTAAAACGCACCTTGCAGGGCAACGTCAGCTAATGTCCGGAATTCCATCGAAAACTCTTTGTCCCTTGTTTCAGGATGGAGAGCCAATTCTCTCCCTTGAACAGCATGGTCGACCTTCTTCATTTCAGCCTCGAAGTTTTCGTAACTTGAACACAAAGCAGGTTGTTTCTCCCACATCACTGTGCCCCAGTCTCTCGCAGGCCCTTCAGCAGATTCACTAAATATGCAACTTTAGCTCTTTCAGTCACATAAGAAAAGGGCTGGAGATCAAAAACCAAGGACACTTGTGTAAGAAAAGCCTGACAGGATCCTAAACCCCCAGCATAACATTCAGGTACAGGGAGAAATGGTTGGCGCACCTGCTACAAAGAGGCAACGCCAGCATGTGCAGCGGCTAAGCTAGAGCTGGAAGCAGGAACTGACATATTACTAACCAGGGAGTGGGCGGCGTGGCTAGTGCCGAGACTCTCCCCGTAACTGGGAGACCTGTTTGATCAATACATTCGTGCTATTAACCAAACTCTTTAATAATTAATTGTGCTGACCGATTATGGTTCCATGACTCGCCATGGTTTGTTCAAAAGAATAAACTGTTGACGTCTGATCGGCGCCAGTGGCATTGTCCACTGAACTCATCATGGCCAGATCATAAAAAGAGGAGGAGGGGGAAGAGTAGGCAGAGCCCGAGGTGGAGGTCCTGACACAATGTGGCAGAGAGGGCTGGGAAAGTGCGTTAAACTCCAGGGGGATTACTTCGAAGGGGAAAACTTGTAGTTTGTAATTTGGATTTGAAATATATCTTTTGTGACACCAGTCCTGAAGCTTTTCTGACACACCTCCCAGATGTTAACAAGCAGCATTGTTGTAAGATTACCAATGTTATGCAACTCCCAATACTACATATATTTACATTTACAAAAAAAAAACCTTCTAGCGGCATCAGTAAACACATTAGTATCAAAGACTAGGGACACTATTAAAGAGCATTAAAGGTCACAGAAGAAGGATATTAGTGTGGGCTGGAGTGGTAACAAAATATTCATTATATCAGATTTTTTTTTTGTGTGTGTGTGTGTCTGTAGAACCTTTCAATCAGACATTAAATGTTAAAAAGCAGAAGGGACTGCCCTGATGTGACAATGCTACTATGAGGTATTTGTGAAAATCTTAGCTTTCGGCAGATTTTTTTGTGGACTGCTATACTACATTCTTTCCTCAATAAACAAAGATTCTTGTGTGGTGCACAACAAATATCCTGTGTAAACCTCACGAAGTAACATTTGGAAAATCTTCGTTTCACTAGATAAACATTTTTTCTCTACTGGATGCATCAGTTCTTATCATGTTTCTGAAGCACCTCAGTGTGTTTGGGTATGCAGACAGAGTACTTAAGTTGTGTGTTGAGCAAATCCAAACAGTTTCAGGATCAAGTCCTAGTGTGATTTGAGACTCAAGATAGAGTCAGAAAAACAAAACAGTGCCCATTTACTATTCTTCAGACAGAGTCAAATGTGATGCAATATCAGTCCTTCCATACAGTCTTGTGGATTTAGAAGAGTATGAGATGTGAGAGGAACAGCAAACACCTAGTGATGTATTTTATTAAATGAAATGTGTATACTGAGCATGGTTCATGTCCTGTCACAAATGTAAGTTCATGTGGTTAAATGTAAATTTGATATTTCTTGCATTATTTGCTGAAATTGGGATTATAACAACAGCAGTATAATGATGTTGTTAATCAAATGTTTTTGTAACATTCCAAGGAATTAAGTTATTTTACATTTCCACACATTTGTGCATATACGACCTGTTTAGAATGAGGATTCTGGATATTAAATGACTGATTTAATCACAGTCTGTAATAGACCTGTCCAGTGATGAAGACTAACTCAAGTTTGGCTGTAAACACCAAGAAGACTGAGACCAGTCTAGTTGCTGTTTATACTGAGTCTACACTACTCAAGTAGAGTCAGGACTAATCTACAGCAGGAGTCGGCAACCTTAAACACTCAAAGAGCCATTTGGACCCGTTTCCCACGGAAAAAAACAAAACACCAGGAGCCGCAAAACCCTTTTGACATCTAAAATGAAGGTAACACTGCATCGTTTTTACTTTTATGCTATGTATATAAAAACTACAGTGTGTTGCATTTATGAAATTAATGAACTGCGACAGAGAAAACAAAATTTTATTTCTGCAACAAAAACATTTTGAACTCAAAAAAAAAAAAAAAAAGATGCTACGTTGAAGGTTACTTTTAAAAAAATACTAAATATCTATGTGAATCCTCCTTGTATTTATGAAATAAAAAGCCGATCTTAAATTATCCACCTGCAGCAAAGTAAACATGCTGTCTGGTTGTCCTGCTGACTGCAGCTGGGACTGCTGCTCCACACTGCTGACCACCTGTGAGCGCTTTGGGACGGGAGGAGCTCACGGCAGCACCGCTGCTCGCTGAGGACAGTAACTGGAGAACGATACGTCTTTTCATGTCAGAGTCTCCAAAACACCATAAAAGTCTCCAGTAGCACCAGAAAGAGTTGTTAGATTTATCGCTAGTCATTTTTGACAAAAAATAAATAAATAAAAAATCGGCAAGAGGATTTGGAAAGTTGCCAGATTTAGTGAGAAAGTCAGCAAGGTGGCACCACAGTGCGGGTGTCGCACATCGACGGTTGTGACGCATATTTTGAGCAACAAAAAAATTAAACACGTTTTATTTTAATGCTACAAGTTCACAAAAAACTTCAAATATAGAATTACATTTTAAAAACTAACGAGCTAATACATTTAAATTAAAATACTCATTATTTTTTTCCAAAGCCAGAAGGAGCCGGAGCAGAGGGATAAAAGAGCCACATGCGGCTCTGGAGCCGTGGGTTGCCGACCCCTGATCTACAGTATATTCAATACCACCAGTCTCATTTGGACTTTTAATGCAAAACAAATGCAGAAAGTGCCATGTCATATTCAGTGGTCAAGAGTAAGGCAAACTGCTATAGAAACCATTGATACATGGGGTTGCTGAATGAACTTAAAATAGAACTTTGTGTCAAGAAGCTTAAAATAAAGTCTTCAGTATAAAATGACTCTGTTATACTGATGGAATTGGTGCTGCATTAACATGCACTACTCCTAACTATGATATATGTGTTTTTTACAACCAGTGACCAGACCCACACTGTGTGTAGGTAAATAGGACTTTGGTTCACCTTCATCAACTCTCTGTCTGACTGACAGTATGTTATATCCAAACAGTACAACTGCAACAGTTTCACAGGATATGTAATGAACCTGCTAGAAGAGAGCAAGCTATAGAATGAAGTGGTTACTTCACTATAAGCACACTGAGGGCTGATAACTTCAGTATGAACCAAATCATCAGTCAGCGTTCTCATCGGCCACTCTCAGACTCTTCACACTCACTGTGGAAATGCTTATTGAAGGACAGCAGGATTTTATATGTGACTACATTTCGTAATGTATTCCTGAATTAAATCCACAGCAGTTATTCACTTGGAAGGCTTAAGAGTTGTCTCAATGGGGCGACTATTTCCTTATATGGAAATGAAAATATTACATCAATATGTGTGTTAAGAGGAGGACTGTGAGTTCTCATGGATGAGGCCATATTGCAGGGAAGTTTTGTGCATGTTCTGGGTTGGTAATGATAAAAGCTCATATTTAGACAAGGCTGTGGCTGGGGTGGGAGAGTGGCTTATCCACTCTGCAGTGCTTGTGGTTTAAACCTTCCTGTCCATATGCTAAAGTTTCCTTGGGCAAAACACTGGTCCTAATGGTGCTTCTGATGGCAGGCGAGCACCCTGAATGACAGCCCCACCACTATTGTGGTGTGACCAGGTGTGGTGTGAAAAAATTGTAAACTGCTATGGTAGAAAGGGGCTCTGTAAGTGCAGCCTCTTTACCTTTTATCATCCTACTGGAGAGTCAACATTAAGCAAACACTTTCTCTCTTCTACAGCTGGAATTTAACATTGCCTAATTAATTAACAACATGGCATGATTAAAAAGTATTTTGTGTCAAGCAACCTGAAAATTCAATTAAAAAATTATAACTGCTACATCATCCCCCCTCCCAGTGAGCCAGCATGTGTATCCCTTGAAATTTAATTAAGACAAAACCAGCGTGATGAGTACACTCATCAGGCCATTTTATTTTGTAAGTCCGCCTAATGCCAGGTGGGGCCATGTTTGTTTACAGAACAGCCTGAGTTCTCTCAGTATGGATGCTGTGGACGTGGTTGGGATGTTGTCTAAAGGCAGACAGTCCCCAGATAAAGGTAGAGTTTGCACTAGGACCTTTTTTTTAGATGTTTGGTCACACATCCATGCCGTGAACTCATTCAGTTTCACCTCAGAGGTGCTCTTTTGGATTGTGATTTGGAGAGTATGCAGGCTACCACAGTAAACTGATGGCACTTTCATGCTCCTGGAACCATCATGCTATCTTGCGGGGGGAACTGTGTGCTTGGAGAAAAGGTACTGTTTAGGATAATTATTTCATTGTATTCTCAGATTGGAGCCCATAATGAGGCAAATTTTTTGAATGTACTAAAAATTTCTCACACACCTTGTTTGTATATGTGAATCTGAATGAATAAGTGTGCACAAGTGTGGAATTTCAGGGTTGCTACAGGTAACTGATACAGATAATTATTAATTTGTTGTCACTGATAAGGTGAACACTAGTTCTGGTCTTACAAATGCAAAACTATGAAGAGGAAAATAAATATGCTTTTAGATGATGCCAAATGTATTCCTCTCCACCAAAGTTTATAGTGCCTGCAACATCTCTTGTTTCTTAGGTTCTTCAGTGTAATGTTGTTTGTAATAATATTAGGCTTTGTTCATATGGTGTGCTTATACAATCAGACCATGGGTCCGTTTCATGAAGCAGGTTCAACAAACGCTGAGTCTATTCTGAGATAGGAAACTCTGAGTTTCCGGTTCCAGAACAGTGGATTTGAGTTAGTTTAATCAACTCGGAGTAGTTTCATCTGGAGTTAAGCTCGTGCACCACAACTATAAAAAGCCAGCATCAATGGAGCCCTGATTTGACGAGTCACCATGGCAACGGGGAAGTGGAGGGCTGCTTTTTTCACCCACTAGAATTGGATATCTTAATGCGCTCATACGTTGAGTTTGAACACGTTTCTAAAAAGAAGTGCAACACTGCTGCAGCTACAACACAGAGGGAGATGGCGTGGAGAACATTGCTGCTCGGGTCATTGCGTAAGTTTAAATGTCATCCTTTGCAATCACAATAATATTACAGGAAAACTGCTGGAATGGCAGCCTATCAATTTATTTAATTTAGGTGCAATCTGTCGGGGAAGAAGCGCACTTGGCAGCAGCTAAGATGATATATAAAAACACTGTTCAAGTCTGAGATTGCAGTACAATGTCATTAACAGAATATAATTTAAAATTAATTTAACAGATCTCTACATCATTCACCTGCAATCCTGTGGAACTCCACGTTGATGGCTCTGACAGGTTTATTTCTAGGGAAAACGACAAAGATGGGTAAAAGCCATTTCAGGGCGAAGCTCATTTTTCTGACCGCCTTGAATACACAAGCACATTTCATTTAAAAAATAAACGTGATTGCAATCTTACCTTTACTAATAAATGAAGTCCATGCGCCACTCCTTCTGGACAAAAATGTCCATTACTTTTTTGTAAGCTGCTAAATTGCAGTCAATTACTCTGCAGCCATGGAGTCACAAAAAGAATGTCTAGGATCAGAGTGCCCCCTGCTATTAGGCAAGAAAACTGCCTGCTTCACCTAGAAGCTCTTTTCAGCCGATTATGATCACTCAGCATATGATACACGTTACACACATACAGTTGAAAACAAAAAAAAAGCACTGTACATTATTACATAGATCAGCTGAACTATGGAAAATCAGTTCATATATTAAATGTGTTTGAATCGTGTTATTGGTGACACGAAGACAGCAGCAGGCTGTCACTGCATGGCAGCCAGTGCAGGTAGTGACGGATTGTCCAATCCAAGGTGAGGCTCAGCTCGCTGCTGCCTCACCGGCTTCTCTTCCAAGCATTTGGATGAGAAATTGTGAAAATTCAGCTGTTTTGAATTTTAAAAAATCATCAAAATTGGTGAGCCTGAATGTAAAAATAAATACGTTACAATAAAAATCACTGGATAAAAATAACCATTTAAATTATTTTATGATTAGGTTTTTTTTTTTCTTTCCCTGACCGCATGTCACTGACGGACTGTGACGTACCACTCAAAAAGAAAACTGTCTGGAAATGCTAGAGCATTTAGTTCTCTGCGCAGCAATGCTGCACCTTCGTCCACGGGATCGTTATCAAAACAACATGCCATGTTAATGAAAAACGTCGCCTCCCTCTGTGCCTAATGGACTTCTAATATGGCCTAGTGACTCAGATTTTTTTTAAGTGATTTTTGACAGACGGCAGAATGAGGCTACGCCAAAGCTCGCCTGCTGTTCTATTTCATCTGCTGACCGCCAGAGGCGGTGCTTTAAGCACTGAATATTCCCCTTCGCACATGCGCAGTTCGAGTATGAATACCAACAATGTCACCTGTGACACCTGGATGACCCCGGGGGAGACTATATCTTCCGGTGTCATCAGAGTATCTGTTCCTTTTCATCTTCGTGCGCGCAGATTGCTATCACTCTGATAGTGTTATCCAAAGCCGCATTTCTAAAACTCAACTACGTCCCGTCGCTTTGTAGCTCCGTGACTGTGTTGGTCGGGGCGGCGGACTTTTCGCGGACTTTCCACGTGGTAAGACAGCATTGTCGCTTCCCTCTTTGGACGGACGGTAAGTGGCTGTATTACTGTTGATACTTTATATTGTCGGTGCACACTTTGTCGGTGACGGCTCCTGGCATTTGTTAAGCCGATTTAATCGCATTATGTTTGTTTCACATTATCGAACTGTGCTCGCAAAGGCAGCATGCATGCGACCTCCCTGCGGCACACGGTCCTGTTTTACGTTACCGCTCTTCAGCTGGATAACCCATTGAACACAAATAATAAATGGAAACTTAAAAACAAAAAAAGGAAAAAGACAACAAACAAAAGAAAGAAAGGAGGAGTAGAGTAGGTCTCTTTCAGTTCATTTGAGACTTGTTTTGACTGATAAATTGTTTTCCTATTGATGAACCTTGCTGGTACAGGCAGCGTGCTCGCTCCCTCCCTTCAGCATATGGTGTGACGTTTGCACTCTGGTCTATTGCCATAGTGTTTTGTTTTGCTTAACTTTTACTGGTACAGGCAGCGTGCTTGCTCCCTCCCTCCAGCATTAAGTGACTGCAGTTAGCGGCAGCGTTGTGCTCTGGCTAACTGAGTGGTGTTGCCTTTGTTACTGACCTCTGCTAGGCAGGCAGTGCTCTCGCTCCCTTTCCCCAGCATCCAGTCCTTAGCGTCCGCCCTGGGCTAACCTTAGGTGGTGTAGTTTGCCAGGGTGGCGATTCTCTTCCAGTGTCACTATGATGGATAACCCCCAGCATTGTGCATCCTGTGAGGCTCCTCTCCAGCCTGATGATGGCCATGATCTCTGCCCCATGTGCCTCGGTCCCGAGCACCTGAGAGAGGCACTCTCTGATAACCCGTGTATGAATTGCAGCTACATGCCGCGGGCGGTGAGAGCTGCTAGACTGGCAGACTTTGAACCGCCAGGGGGTGAAGGGGAGCCTCCCCTTTTCGGGCCAATTGCCCCCACCCCGACTTAGACGCTCTAAGCGTCGGATAGGGGCTGCTGCTGCTACCCCCTCCAGGAAGAAGGCGAAGTTGAATCCCAGCAGACTTTCTTCAAAAGTGGATCAGCTTTCTGCGGAGTTGGCCCAGATAAGATCCATGTTTATGGCCCACCGCTCTGAGGCTTCCTTGGACGGCGCCGATGCTCCCTCGGGGGAGGCTGATGCGCCCTTGGAGGACCCTGTTATGCCGGTGCTGGTTCCAGAGGACGATGCTCTTTCTCTGGCGGCCTCAGCCACCCACTTTGGTGAATACGCGGAGGATACAGACGACGGGGCCTCCCAGGCCTCGGAGCCAAGCTCCCACTCCTCAGCTCAGGGTTGACTGGCTGAGAGAGAGGACGGTTCCATGCGGGCCACTATTCGCATGGCCCTGGATTGCCTGGGGCTGGAAATGCCACAGCAGGTGGAGTCGGCTCAGGCAAGTGCCCTCTTTAGGAGCAGGCCTCCCCCCTCTGCCTTTGCGTTCCTCACTCAGCGGACTAACTGAATGTCTTACACAGTGCTTGGAGAGATAGTAAGGCTTGTTCCCGGCTGCAAGCTGATGGCCGAGCCCTGGCAGCCATGCATGATGCAGCGAGAGTTGGCCTGGGCCACATGCCTGCTATTGAGCCTGCCATCGCATCCCTCATTGTGTCCCCTGATGAGGCTCTGCGTCTGAACGCCAGGTGCCCCTCACCTCAGTGTCGGGTCACAGATGACCTGCTTATGAGGGCTTATGATGCTGGAGCGTGGGCCGGTCGTATCGGTAACTCCCTATCCCACATCTTCAGCTTCTCTGCAGGAAGACAGTGTGGATGTTGCTCCTCAGTGATGCATCGTTGTATGCATTTGGCCTCATGACTAGAGAACTCGGGAGCATGATGTCCATCTTGGTCCAGACTCGCCGCCAGGTATGGCTTGCACAGGCGAATCTGACGGAGGCCAGTAGGCGGACTCTCCGTAGCCTCCCAGTGGAACCAGGGGAGCTATTTGGGTCAGCTGCGCTGGAAGCGCTGGAACGAACCGTCCAAGCTGGGCAGACCAGGCAGCAGCTCCTGGGTCTGCGTAGACGTATGCCTCCCCCTAGCAGACCTCCCTCCAACAGGTCTGGGGGCCCCTCAATCACCCCCTGAGTCCGCTTACCACCACCAACTCTCTCCAGCGACCGTCGTGGTCCTCAGCGTCCTGTTCAGAGCCTGACCAGTGACTTTCGTGGCTCTGCCCACTTACCCTCCAGGCAACCTCGGGCCCCAGATCCCGTCCGCCCCTCCAGGGCTCCTCGGGGCCGGGGGGCCAGGAACTGATGCCTCTGGGCCGGCTGTCCATTGTTTCTCCCACCAGCAGCTCAGATACTGGGCTGCTCACACTTTGGACCTCTGGGTGGTTGCCACTTTGACCCACGGGTACGAGCTTCAATTCCGACGCCGGCCCCCAACCTCTGGCCGGGTCAAAATGACCATTATCAGAGACCCAGCATAAGCTCTAGCGCTGGACCAGGAGTTGTCCGCCCTCCTGGCCAAGGGCGCCATCGAGGCTGTAGATCCTCTGTTGCACCCCAGGGGATTCTACTCAACATACTTCCTCGTTACAAAGTCTGGCGGATTCCGTCCAGTCTTGGACCTAAGGGGACTGAACAAATTCATGAAAATTCTGCCTTTCCATATGTTGACCATGGCAGAAGTTCTGCGAACTGTTTCCCAAGGGGAATGGTTCACATCTGTAGACCTGAAGGATGCCTACTTTCATGTCCCCATTGCTCATCGACACAGGCAGTTTCTACGTTTTGCCTATCGAGAGACATGGCCTTTCGACTGAATGAATGAATCGATGAGGAACTAAAAGAGGGCGGAGACAGAGAGAAACTCGAGGTTCACAGAGAAAAACCTGGTCCCGACCAGGTTAGGTTCATAGAGTCTGTTACTACAGTAACTGACCGAGGTCTTAAGTTACCTCTCTGAAACAGGCTAGAGTTCCCCTTCTGTCTCTGGTTTGAGTTACCTCCCTTTATGAAACGGAAAACTCTGAGTTTCCTTCATTTCAGGGTTAACAGACTCAGAGTTTTCACTAAACCTGCTTCATGACACGGACCCCATGTCACTTTATAAACAAGCATGAATAAGACAGAAAAAAACCCCATCTCAGTTACTTTATACACAGTTGAGCCATAGAAGTATAACCACTGACAGGTGAACTGAATAACATTGATAATCTTGGCAGAATCCAGTGTTATGCTAGGAAGCCTTGAGTTCTGCATTCGTGTGGATGTTGCTTTGACATGTACTGCCACCCTAAACATTGTTCTAGACAAAGCTCACTCCCTCATGGAAACAGCAGACAATGCAAACTGACATACCGCAAAAAACTGCCCAGGAATGACTCAAGAAACATGGCAAAGGGCCCAAGGCATTGACCCAGCCTCCATACTCCGAACATATCAATCACCCAGGAACATACAGGACCCAAAGGATCCGCTGCCAACATCTCCGTGCCACCCCAGGACACCATTTTTCATTTTTTATTTTTCCCAGCAAATCATTACATAGGTCATCTCAGGGCTCTTCACATACTAGGGTCAGACCCTGACAATGCTACAGAGAGAAACTCAGTGGGTGTTTGATATGTACCACCTACCTAAAAATTGTTGCCAAACTAATATCCACACGACTGTAAAACGATGGTCAATGTTATTTGCATCACAGGTGGTCAGTGGTTTTAATGTGGTGGCTGGTCTATATAATGAGTGAGTAAGATATAACTTAAGGTTATTTCATTCTCTTGGCTATGTGTCCTCCTCTCTGCTCCCTGGTGAGCCTTACCCTGCTGTAAACACGCAGCAACACAGAGTAGAGCAGAGCAGAGGAAAGGAAAGGCAGCGAGACAAAAATCACCAACCAGGCGCTCTGATTCCACAGCAAACTTTACATTATTGGGTGTGATTACTGGCTGAAAGGCTATTTTCAGAATAGTAACTAATTTTCTAGCTTATCAACCATTAATATGTCAGCCACCCGTGTAAGGTGCATCCGGCAATGTTTGTATGTACATACTAGATGTCTGAAGTGCTGCGCAAACGAGATAGGAACTTTAGATACTTAAATTCTTATCCATCACACCACACCATCAGGAAAGCGTTTAAATGGTCCAGTTGCAACAATTTAACATAAGCAGACAGTTCACTTTTTGGTATTGGTGGCAAAACGTAATGTAAGTATCAGGGACACTACATCTGTTGTACAATTTACACACAGGCTTCAGGCACTGAAAATAAGTGGGAGATACTGAAACTTAAATGTAATTCTTCCATGCTAACATGCTCACAGTGATAATGTTATCAACATGTTAAGCCACTATTATAAACCTTATACACGAGTCCGTCTCCTTTTAGGAATTTCCTTTAAGGTCTAGAGGATTTCACCATAATAGTGTAGACAGCTCTATACCACAAATTGTTTTGCTGCATGGATTTCCAGTGGTCAAACTTCAGGTTCATTGTTCTAGCATTGTAGCGAAATAAACATATTGCAGTGTTGATATCACTTGGCATGTGTGCCATCTTGTGTGGAAGGAGAGAGAGGAAGTGTTTGTGCTCCTCAGTTCGACATCAGCTTTATGCCGGGAGTTTTCTCACATGTGCAGTTAGCCCTGCAGGGAACAGGATAGGCTTCTAGTGTAGGCGTCTGGTGACAGCAAAGAGAACAGGCCTTGGGCCTTTCTGTGGGTTCCACTGTTGGAGGTTACCCCAGAGAGGAGGGGAGGAGGAGGACCCTCTGCTGCTGAGCCAGCAGGCACAAGAAGAGGAGATCAGTTATACTCAAAGAGGTGTTTTCACATCTTGGGGTAAAATGACCGTCAGCCAATCAGGTCTCTGTTTTCAGAGCTCAGGGGGTCTGAAAGGAAAAACAAGGCTTTTCTGGTCTTATGGCAGATTTTGCAGTTAAAAATATATAACTGTTGCCGCTCATGGTATCACAGTTTTATGAGGCCCTATAGGTGAAATGAATTCAAAGTCAAGCTTTTACTCTGCTAAATATTTGCTGTCTTATATCAAAGGATGCAGTCCACAAAAGTACAGGTTTTAGAGGACAAAAAGTAGATTGAAGTAATCTCTTTAAATGGCACTACAGTATTCTACTTCTACTGCTCTTTCCATACAGTAATGGTTATATCAATTTGTGAGTGTACTTGAAATGTCAATAGGAATCCCTCATTGTGATATTTTTTTTCTTAGCACGATCTTTTGAGTTTGCATGTTCTCCCTGTGCAGCATTCTCCAGCTTGCTCCCACTGTTTTTAAAATATGCTGGGGCTAATTAGTAATTCTAAATTATCCATAGGTGTGAATGTGAGTGTGCTTGGTTGTCTCTCTGTGTAGTCCTGTGATAGACTGGTGATCTATCCACAGGGTGTTCCCTGCCTTCACCCTCAGTCAGCTGGGATAGGCTCCAGACCCACGACGACCCGACTGAGGATTAAGCGGTATATAGGTAATGAATGGATGATCTCCAATTGCTTCTAAAGGTTGCTTCTAATAGTTCTTAGACCTGGTTCAGCTGGAGTATTGACATTCTAGACTAATACATGAAAGTACTTGTGTACCTCTGAGTAGGATGACATCATTTGTTTGTGCTTTCCAAAATGCTGTCATAAATCAATGGATTGTAAATCTGTTTTATGATGTGAAGATGCTTTCGTTAAGGTTTGGTTAAGTTTAGGCACAAAAGGCCTTGGATTAAGGATTTAGGGAAATATGTTGGTTTTGATGAAAATGATCACTTTGGTCAGGTCAGGAATACATCAATGTTTTGGCCATGATTGAAAGGAACCAACATTGTTGATAGAAACTAGGGGACAAACAGCAGTCTCTTATCTTACAGTCAGTAGTTTTGTTGATGCATTATAGCATTAGGGAGACTTTCTCACTTTAATGCAAACACAGAGCAATTTCAATTGACTTGAGGTTTTCTTCTGAGGACATTCTCAGGGTTACAGATACCCCTAACAGATGTTTGTAATTTGAAGTTGTAGTGCTGCTGATCTAATCTAGCTGTTCGTTTCTTTGTTTATAATTGTAGTGATATCAGAAAAAGATTAGCACTAGCGAATCCCCCAGTGTCATCACTTACACTCGTGAAACACAAAGTTAATAATGTGAAAGAATAAAACAGTGTGTCAGCTTGTTAAAATATTATATCATGATGTCCTGACTGATTATTTATGACCATCCATTTATTGCACAGACTGCGCAAAACAACGTTAATGAACATTGACTTGTGCTCCACTTATCATCTGTTTTAGCACTCACATGCCAACTGTGGTTTCATCATGTCTGGCGTTTGGCCTGGTCCATCCTTTTCAAATTTCCATGAGTTTTGTGTTCAGCAATAAACTTTCAAAAACCACTGCTGCACTGACTGCTGCTTGCATGTCCTTCCTGTTATCTTTACCAGGTTTGGCCAGTCAGCTCTAACCTCACCACATCAACAGCTGCAAGCTGCATTTTTTATTTTTTGTTTATCACAACATTTCCCAAAAAGTGGAGACATTCAGATAAAATTCAAGCATTTTCATGACACTGAAGCTCCTGTGTCTGGCACCAGTAATCACACGCCATTCACAGTCCCATAGATGAGACATCTGGCAGGTTTTGTAGTTTCGTCAAACAGTAACTGAACCTCTTGACTGTGACTACATGCTGGTCATACTGAGCCACAGCCACATAATGTGATGTTTGGAGGAGCAGGCTGTTTGCTTTACCGGGCAGGTGCTTCTAATGAAGTGGCCAATGAGTGGATATTGCACTGAGGAAAGATCCAACAGTCTACCGAACTGAAAGAGAGTCACAGTGTTTAGCTTGCAAGACATGTCTGTTTTGTCAAGTAGTATCTCTGGCTTTTTTTCCCTCTAAAACAGAACCTATGCACCCACAACTTACCACTTTACAAATATTATACTAAACTGTATAAACCTGGATATCAGACCTCAAAAAAACACCACACAACATATATAACACAAAATCTGAAAACTGGGCTTAGAAAACTTTTTTTTTTTTTTAAACGTTTAGATAAAGACAGGAAACCATACTTACTTTTGGTGTAGCTAGTGGAAAAATAAACAAGACAAAACTATCACACATTTATTACACAATTATTTATATTGGATATCACACATTTGACAATGCATGTAAGCAGTGCCTAAGTAAATTTCAAAGCAAAAATATGAAATATTGAACTGAATTAGCAAACAGTAACGACCAGCCCACATCGGCCGTAACAATACTGAAATGCTTAAAATATAGCAAATGATTAAATTCAGTGCAAATAAGAAAATGTGGAAGTACCAGTCAAAAATCACAGTCACAATGCTTTCAAATAGATTTAGAGTGTAATACAGGAAGAAGTTAAAGTTTCAAATTAAATGTCAATCAGCAAGGCTACAAAATTTAGCAAGTAAATTAAAAACATGAAACAGACATTGGCCAATAAATAGACCAAACAGACTCAGATTACTCCTCAGCAGTTAAAAAGCAATCACCAAAAGAGCGACCCAAGAGCTGACTGATTAGGGTGCATACCACATGGGTGGAACTGCCCTTAACATCAAGTCCCTGGTTTGGTTTGACCATGTACTCCATGTCACCTCCACTCTCTTTACCCACATTTGCTGTCTGTCTCCCTATAAACATTAAAATTGTTTAACACCTGAGCTCTACAGTTCAGACACTCCCCCTGCCCTCCCCCTCCTAGATATAATGGGCTTAATTCATTTTGTTGCTGACCATCTGAGACAAGGAACCTTTTGTTAACCATACGGTCCCACCCTACCCTGCCAGCCAGCCTCAACATGCTGTGGCTGAGAGAAACACATGATCATGTTCAGTGACTTTGCAAAGCAACCTGCAGTCTTGTGGGTCACTGGTGGGATAAGGAGGACAAGGCAGTGTCCAGAACCTGGTGGGGTCAGGTCAGGCCATGAGGGTAATATTTTGCCAATGTACTGCAATACTTCCAATAAAACATGTGCATACATAAAAATGCAATTTTATGTTCAGATTTTTCACATTCTTAGATTTTTTACATTTTTAAATTTTTTTTTTATCCATTACTAACCAACCAACCATGGCAACAGATCAGTATAACTACATTTGTAAAATTGCAATTAGTAAACTATGTATGGAGAAATGGTGTTTGCCAGTCAAGGCAAAACTGACTAGCGAGCAGGCCCTGAGGCAAATGGTGAGCCTCAACTGAGCCCTCCATGGTTTCAACTTGATTTAATGCACACCTGTTAAAAACTGCTATAAACAAAAAATTTTTTATCTTAACAATGGATTAAAACCAACACATGTATGTAAAAGGAGAGGTTTATAGTGACAGACCCACAACAAGCTATCAGCCAGTATTGAAAAATGAGTTTGACACTAGAGAGGAACTGCCCCTTAGTGAACATGGGGGTTTGGGGCCCATTAGAATCTGAAGCCCGAGGGCAGGTTGCTTCACCCAGTTGGTAATCCACCCTGGCTGCCAGTGAGTGAAAAAACGAATGCACATGCTCCTTTGTGGCATTGTAAAACCTTACCTAGGAACCTTTTAATATCATTTTCAACAAGCAAAGTGAGGAGGAGAATTTAATATGGAGTCTTTTAGCAAACTGTAGATTTCGTTTGTGGGATGGGTCAAGGTTTCAGTGTGAATTTAACTGAAAGAACAATCTGTCAGAAAGCAGAATTAAGGAGTTGTTCTTTAGGTGTTCAAATGTTGGTTTTAATAAGAACATCTCTCAGGTATGTCTCCAAACAACTGGGACTCCATCAAAGTGCAAGCAAGTGTAACATTAACAGTTTTCTATCAGGGGAATTACTGAAATTTGGTCAGAGTTGATTTCCCAGATAGAAAATTATAGACGCATTAAGGGTCCAGTTTGGAAGCAGAGAAGTCTGGGAGCCTTTGGGTGTAAACACCAAGGCAATAAATATTATTTGGCACTTGTATAGCTGTAAAACTGAGACCCTGAACTGGCCCATATTTTATGACATGGGCATACACTGTGTACTACATTAAGAAATTAATTCCCTGCAGAAAGAAAGATGCTGGCCCTCTGAAGTCAAGCTTGACTCATTTAGTTGGACATGATGAATGGCATCAGTTATGACAAAACATACAACCTACATATCATTTGTGCAGCGCCTGCAAATGTTATATCACTCTTTATGGCTAATTCAGGCAGAGTAGAGTCCACCAAATAAATCATACTAAGTCCCAGCCGTTTGCATGAATTATTGAATTTAATTTCTTAAGGCTCATGTTGTGACACAGTGGTATTTGGCTTGTGTTTTAAATGAATCCACAATAAAGAGCCCCTTACTTCTTTGCTTTTGCTCTCAATGGGTTTTTCTCTTCATAGTATCACTTATCTCCCAACCATGTTGCTGCTCTTCCTTCTGTCCTTACAACATATTGCTTTTCATAGATTTTAATTACTATTCATTGCTGTTCCAGGGTGTAACCCAAATAATGTGGAAACACTTAACTGAATATGCAAAAGATATCCTGCTTTTCAGCTTTTACTAAATACATGATTAAATATGATGAAACTGAAACTCCAAACACCAGTGAAGTGTTTTTCTTTCTACCACTAAGTCTTCTTGACCTCCACACTAATGCAAGTTCAGCCAAGATGTCATTAAGAAGAAAATAAGGATAATTAGCTGAAAACAATGCACCGCCTCATCTAGTATTCTTCTCTTTGAAAAGTCAGACAGAACTACCAAACAACAGTTTCTATGAAAAATAGAAAGTGTAGAAATTATAGAGCTCAGGCAACTGGTTTTAAAGAGCACCTGCATGCTATTTTTTTGTTCTGTATTGTAGGGTTGTCAAAAATAGCGATACCTCGATACTAAAGCTGGTATTGAGCAGCAATATTTAGCTCCCGTGGTATCGATGCTTTTCCTACTCTCGCCGCCTCCTTCAGTTGATGCCGACACGCGTGTTCCCTCCAGAGCCCTGACGGGAATCAATAAAAGACAAAGCCACAGCTTGGAAGGAAACAGCACTGTCCAATCAGTAGGACTGGTCCGAATAGCACTCTGATGGGGTCGGAGTGGGTGGGACGCACAGGCAGTAATTGGCCTCTAATGCTAATTTAGGATAGCGGTCACACTTCTGTTTCCACCATCGGTGGCGGCGGCAGAGGGGGTGAATATTCGGATTCAAAATTCTTATCTGGATATCACCACAACGACTGAATATTCAGGTCCAGCCCTACCGACCAGACCAGAAAAACTTTGCGAATGAAAAATGGCAACAGCGACTTCACTGCTTGTTTTAGTTGAAAATAAAAAAGGCTAAAGTGCAGCCTGTAAATACTCTGAGTTTATGACCAATGAGTCAGGAGAGGCAACGAACTGTGAAGCAGTGCTTCAAGGCAATAGCTACCAAGTCAAGTAACACGACATCTGGAAGACAGACACCTCAAACTCTACGACAAAATTAAACAGGTTAATATAAATAGTGTACTACTAAACATAGGTCCGGTCGCACCAACAAATTAGTGTCTGTTTAGTTAAAAAACAAAAAAATCTAAAAAACCCTGAAACTAAAGCTAACGACTTGCCGCTATAGCTGTACTGATGTCCATAGCGGCTCTTTTAGCAAAGCGTATTTTCCCCCATCGTACATTTAAAACGGAATGCTGTTGTTACCACTATGAGGCTTTTAGCAAGCACATGCAGAGAAACGAAAAATTGGACAGCATGATCTGATAAATTATGTCATCTCACATTAAGTGTGAAAGTTGACTTCCACCACAAACACACTTAACATGATCTACGTGAGTTCATGTTAAACCCAGGATAAAAAGGTGAATAAGTTTAAATTGTTGGTGCAATCAGGGGTTTTGATCTAATATGTGACATTGTGATTTGTGATTTTGCATACATTGTTTAGTTTTCTTCTAGTGCCAAACTGAGGCTGAAGAAGACCAACCATCCACCAGCAAAAATCATTCCAGCCTACATTATCTGCTTTATTTCATCAGCAACCATGACCATGTCTAGTGTACGCTTTAAAAAAAAAGAAAAAAAGTTCTCTTCTGCTGATACTTTTATATTTTAAAAGTTTTTGTGTGAAATTGTGTTCTAAAACAATTCTGTTGACAGTATTTAGTGCACACTTTAAAACTGTTTACAATTCTTTGTTTGCACTATTGCAGAAGCATCTTGACAAAATGAACGTTATTTGTTATGTTCTGTAGCGGTTCAACCAAAAACATTATTGTGTCAAACCCCACAAAGGTTCAATGTTATTACATAAACATGGCTACAATGCACAAGACCCTCAACAAGTTAAATCATCACCACAACAAGTAAGAAACTGGAACAAAAACCATTCAATAATTATCACAGTTCATTTATTATAAGCAAAAGAAAGAAAGTCCAATCCATGTTTTCCTTAGTACTTTGTTATATGCAGTTCAATCCATCAACGAAAATATCCCACTCCGTGATATCCAGCAATTCAACAAAAAATAAGTCAAAACAAGACAATACTTCTGTCGCTGTCCATGCAGTTCGGGAATAATCATCCAACTCAAAAACGAATAATCCAACTCAAAGCGTTCCATCCCATTAAGGAACAGAGGAATAGTCACAAAAGAAGAGGGACAACCGTGGCGTTTCGTCGTGCTGCCATTTTGCGTCCTCCAGTGAAGGTCCGATCGCTGACGGAATGACGGCAGCAGGTGGTTGTAGACCGCGGAAAACTATTGCTTTCCCTTTGGAGGCCAACACACCAAGGATCCAGTCACCACTGACGCGCCGACACCATATTGGTCTGGAGGACACCAGATATGGGGAAGTAGCGGCGCCAGCTCAAACAGAGCGCGGAAAAACAGAGCCATATTACTGGCTGGCATGCTAACAGGGCATGGAGGCCAGGTACGTGGACAGAACCATACATTGTGCTTTCTACATTTCATACCTTATATTTTGGCTCTCACCACACTCTCACCCCCTTGGTGGAGCGAAAAAACCCCCAAAACACACACACACACACACAGCACACTGCAGGTAAGCAAAGAAACAACAGAAAACAATAAACTCAGTCATTGACTGGTCGATGCATAACTAGTAAATGCTGTGCAAATACACAAACCTGCCATTTTTACCACCCTATTTTTTTTATTATTCTTATTATTTAATTGTTATTTTAAAGTACAGACAACTGAAATAAGGCAGATATTCAAAACCCTGACTCCACTTATTTGGCTGAACTACGTACTTAACTTATTGTTATCCTAATCATTTATCTTTATTTTGTTTTGTTGGGTTTTTTTTTCAGGAGAGTAAGGAGTATTTGAGAATCCAAAGAAGTCCTCATCCTCAATCTCCTCAAATATTTCTCTTAGCCGCTGGTACTGCAGCTCTTCCATTTCTTCTGCAGATGGATAACAAGGTTTTGCACATTTCGATGCTCTTCCTCACTGTCCTTGAGAACCACCTCATAGTTAAGAGGTCCAACCTGCTGGAGGATGCATTAGGGACCTTGCCACTTTGGTGCAAGCTTTGCCATGAAAGATTTCTCAGCTTTTGACATGGGGTGAGCACATAGCCAGACTCTGTCTTTCTTCCCAAAATTCAAATCCCTGCGGTGTTTTGTCATAATTCCTTTTCTGTCGTTTACAGGCCAGAGAAAGGTTTTTGGAGACAAAGGCCTTCAGATCATTGAGCTGAGAGATTTTTTAAGTAAGCTGCCAAGTCAGGTACAGCATCCCGTGGCCGCAGCACTACATCCAGTGGTCTTCTCAGTGGTCGATGGAGATTGAGTTCAGCCTGGGTGACACCTGTGGATTCATGTACGGCTGAGTTCAGAGCAAACCTGAACTCAGGAAGGTATCTATCCCAATGTTTGTGCTGGGAACCAGCAAAAGAGGCTATCATGGTCTTAAGGGTTTGGTTCACTCTTTCTGTGAGATTTGTCTGAGGGTGGTAGACAGATGTTCATTTGTGCAACACATTCCATATTCTGCAGGAGGCTTGGAAGATGGAAGACACGAACTGGGAGTAGGATGTAATCTGGTATACCCCACCTGCACGTACCTGGCCTCCACGCCCTGTTAGCATGCCAGCCAGTAATATGGCTCTGTTTTTCCGCGCTCTGTTTGAGCCGGCCCCGCTACTTCCCCATATCTGCCCTCCGCCAGAGCAATATGGTGTTGGTGTGTCAGTGGTGACTGGATCCTTGGCGTGTCGGCCTCCACAGGGAAAGCGATAGTTTTCTGCGGTCTACAACCACCTGCTACCGTCATTCCGTCAGCGATCTGACCTTCACTGGAGGACGCAAAACAGCAGCACGACGAAACGCCATGGTTCATGTGAGTCGGCAAAGTCCAGAGCGATCTTGTTTGTCTCTCTTCTTCTTTTGTGACTATTCCTCCATTCCTTAACGGGATGGAACGCTTTGAGTTGGATTATTCGTTTTTGAGTTGGATGATTATTCCCGAGCTGCATGGACAGCGACAGAAGTATTTCCTTGTTTTGAACCATACATTGTGCTTTCTACATTTCATACCTTATATTTTGGCTGTCTTCACAATACTAACTCAGTAATGTTCAATAAAAAGGTGATTTTTTTTTCTGCATAGTATCGAAATTTGGTATCGAGTCTCGAGTTTTTTCCCCAGTCATCCATTGATTATGGACAGTTGATAGAGCAGCCAGCTCCACCAACACACAGTGATTCTCTCAAAAGACAGCTCTGTCTCACAAAAAGTCCATTTTAAGTCAATTTTATTTGTGTTGCGCAGTTTACAACATATGCCATTACACAGCAAGGTGTAGTAAGGTATAGACCTTACAAATGTTTTTTTTTTTTTTTTTTAATTAATTTTTTTAGCCTTTGTGCCTTTATTGGATCGTGCAGTGAGAGAGAGAGAAACAGGAAAGTAGGAGAGAAGAATGGGGGCGAGGACATGTGGGAAAGGGCCATGAGCGGGATTCAAACTCATGACCTCCACATCGGGACGTAGCCCTGCACATGGGACGCCAGCTCAACCAGATGAGCTACAGTGTCACCCCATAGACCTTACAAATCTGGTCCCTCCATTTGCCCCACCTGACCTCCATGTTTCCCCCTCTCTCCTATCAGCTTCAGCTACAGTAGTTGAGTGATCAGGCCTCAGCATATTGCTGTTATCGTGGTTAACCTATGACTAACCTGTGTTGTCCTGTTCCTGCAGTCCCGCTGGCCATGCTGCCCCGGTTCTGCTTCGGTCCTCCAATCCCTTGCCCTGGTTTGGTTTCAGTCCTGCTATCCCTTGTCTCGGCTCTGCTTTGGTCCTGCTATCCCTTTCCCCAGTTCTGCTTTGGTCCTGCTATCCCTGGCCTGGGTTCTGCCTCGGTCCTGCCTGCTGTGGTTCTGCCTCTTGCCCAGCTTCGGATTTCCCAAACATATACTACATACGTTTGATGAGTTGGGATTCATCTGCCCGGTAACCCATACAAAGGAGGAGAAGCAACAAACATGTTATGAAAGAATTACATTTTACCCAAATCATGCTTTTTACCTGAACCTGACCAAGAAAGTTTGATGCCTAAACTTTACAGAGAATCTAACGAGTAGGTATTGTTATGGATGTATCAACCAAAGTGTGATAGTTTCCTAATGCAACCACATTTGGTTCCTATACCTAGACTTTACCAAACAGTAACTGAAAAAGCAAAAGTAAATGACAACAGGAAACAAAATGTCAGTCTAAGACTAATGTCACACACTAGATGCAAACTCTAATCTCCTAGATAAATGGTGTATTGCTGGTTGGAAAATGCAATTTCTTTCTAAATTAAATTACATTGCTTTCAAAGCATAAAAGATATTCCAGTTTAGTTGTAGATCTTGCATTGTCAGACCATTCTGCATTAAAGAACTTGTAGCGAGACGAACACTGTCCTTAAAATGGCTAGTTCAGAGAAACAAAAACAACAACAACAAAAAAATGGCAGGGTTGCCTTACTGCATGAGCCAAATCCTATGGAAAACTTGACATTTTCAGCTTGTTAGACTGCTAACAGGGAGGTTGTTGTTGTGGTTTTCAATAGTAAGACAGTGGATTTTAAGAGATATTTGTCCCGCGAAAGGCAGGACAAAGCTACGTCAAAGATGTGGCTAATGGCAGGTTTAGACCTACAATCTATATGGTGAGTCAGACTAGTGGTATATGAATGTAATTTTGCTGCAAAGGGCCATTCATGTGCTTCTACTGACTGTTAAAGCTCCACTAGAATCCCCTTTCTCTTTCAGCAGAGACACAGATTCTGACAGGAGCTTCTCGTGACTTACAGCTGGTCACACCAATGACCACACCTCCTGCAGTCATTGCTTCCTCATGTCTCTGTTGTGTGATTTTAAATATACCAGCAGAGGTGGTTCTAACTAATTTGGAAGGTTTAGTTACCGTTTAAGGTCTGATTCTCGTGGCAACAAGTGTCTAAGATTCAAGTACAAGTAACGTATGTTGCTTCAGCTGTTTTCTATCCCTAAGAATTCAAATATTCTAATGTCTGATGTCTATCACTGCGAGTGAATGTGTCCAGTTAAGACCATCCTAGAGTCATCAACTCTGTCAGGAAACATGACAGACTATGTGCTGGAGCCTGGCCAGTCACAGCTTGCTGTCCTTCACAGCTTGTGTTGCACACAGACTGTATGTGGTCAGAAAGATGGTGTCACTGTTTCTCCTGAAATCACCAAAAACATAATTCCTCTTACAGTTCAACCTCGAGGGCACATCAAAGTTGTCAAAATGAGCAGAAGAAGGCATCAAGTTTCTGACACACTGCTCGTGAGGTGTCTGAGATGGTGTAGATGGCTATTGCAGAATATGAAACTAGTTTTTATCCCAGACACCCCACATCTGTCAAGTCGGGCCATAATTTGCCTGCTTTCCCCCTTATATTTCAGATAAAATCACTGTTGGTGCTTTCTCAGACTGCTGTCAGACATGGTGCTAAAATTTAGCAGTGCAGCTCAGTATGCTCTTCAATATATGTGGGCTAAGAGGTAGTCCAAAAGAACGATAATTAAAAGTAATTAAAGTAAACACACAATTAAAGCCTATCACAGTGACACTTTGCCTGCAATGTGAGTAACAACAGGAGGTCAATGAGGGTGGTACTTATGCATCGTCCAGATGACTTATGTTCCATGCCACTGCAGGAAGTAATGTTATGGTGGTCAGGGTGATGGATGGTACATGGTACATGAGCATTTGCTTTCACTACTGGCTGTCCAGGTTCACATCCTGTCTCATGCTAGTAGTCAAGTTTGCATACCTTTGCCTTAACTTTACCCATGCTTTGTAGTTGCTGCGGATCCACCGCTTAATCCTCATTAGGGTCGCGGGGGCCTGGAGCCTATCCCAGCCAACTTAGGGCGAAGGCAGGGTCGCCAGTCTATCGCAGGGCCACACTTAGAGACAGACAACCAAGAACACTCACATTCACACCTACGGACAATTTAGAATCACCAATTAACCTCAACATGTTTTTGGACTGAGTGGGAGGAAGCCGGAGAACCCGGAGAGAACCCACGCTGCACGGAGAACATGCAAACTCCACGCAGATAGATTCCAGGCGGTTCGGGACGCAAACCGGCAACCTTCTTGCACTACCTAAACAACTAAAGGAAAATTGCTGAATAACTAAACAAGTAACAAAAACGTAATACTCACTAAACTGAAACTAAAACTACAAGATAAAAACGGAAGGCAGGCAGTGGGGGTGTTGGGGTATGGTGGAGCAGAACAGCGGAGTCAGGCTTGAGGCTTTGGGCAGGACCAGTGGCAGACACAGACAGAGGGAGATTGCGGGCAATGAATGAGGATCCGGGATGTGAAAGGGGACCGGAGAATCCAAGGCGGCGTGGGAATCTGATGGTGCGTAGTGGCTGGATGGCAGTGGCTGGAGCGGACAGGCAGGTAGCTGGAGACAGGTTGCTGGTCAGCTGTGAAGCTGGTGCATGAAACACGACCTGGTGAGGTGACCTGACCAGGTGAGCCGATGCCCGCAGCTGTCTTCAATCCCTGAAATCAAGCAAGCTGCATGCAGGAGATGTTGAGCCAAGTGGAGTGAGAGGGAGAGGGAGGGAGCTAGGCAGGGGCTGAAGTGGGGATCCTAACGGAAACCCATCGTGAGGTCAGACTGGCTCGTGGCTACGAAACCCATCAGGTGGTCGGGGTGGAGGCTGGCAACAGACGAGATGGAGACCTTTGGGCAATCGGGCTGGAGGCCGGCGACGAAGGAGGCAGGATCCCTCAGGAGGCCAGCGATGACAGAGCCCCTCTGGAGGCCAGACTGGGATCTGGCGGCGGAGCCCCTCTGGAGGCCAGGGAAGCCACTGCAGGCTCTGGAGCAGGAGAGACTGAAGAAGTCTCTTTGTTCCAGAATCAGCCGACTCCTCCTCTGGCAGTCTTGACTCCAGTGGAGCTGTCAGCCCACTCTGGCAGGTCCCAGCATGAGACACTGTTGACCCGCTCGGGAACAGGATCAGGTGAGACAGCGTCGACCTGCTTGGGAACAGGAACAGGATCAGAGGCATCGTCGACTCGCTCGGGAACAGGAACAGGCTTGGTGGTGGCTTTGACCTGCCTGGGAACAGGAACAGGCTCATGGCGGTGTCGACCCAGCCGGGAACAGTCAGGATGTAGAACTTAGGTGGGGGGACCTCTGCGACTTTCAGCGGTGGGGTAGAATAGGAGAATCTGTGAAGACAACTGAAGACCACAGTGATGGCAAGGAGCTTTTACCTTTAAAGGAAAATGGCCACACCATTCAGGCAGTCATCTTTGGTAACCTGACACCTAGACCAGGGGTCGGCAACCTGTGGCTCCGGACCTGCATTTGGCTCTTTCATACCTCTGCTGCGGTTCCTTGTGGCTCTGGAAAAAAAATGAGTACTTAATATAAATGTATTTTATTTTAGTTTGTTGGTTTTAAAATGTAATTCTACATTTAAAGATTATGGTGATCTTGTAACATTAAAATATAATGTGTTTCATTTTTCGATGCTTAAAATGTGCATCACAACCGCCGCTGTGCGACACCTGCCGGCACGTGCAATGTTGCCAACTTGGTGATTTTCTCACTAAATCTGGCAACTTTCAAATCCTGTTGTTGACTTTTTTTTTTGTCAAAAGTGACTCGTGACAAATCTTGTGACTCTTTTTAGTGTTACTGCACTTTTCTGGTGTTTTGGAGACTCTGATTAGAAAACACATATCGTTCTTACTGTCGTCACTGCCGTGAGCTCCTTCCCATCACAAAGCGCTCACATGCGGTCAGGAGTCTGCCGCAGCAGTCCCAGCTGCAGTTAGCAGGCCAACCAGACATCATTTTTACTTTGCTGCAGGTGGATAATATAAATTTGGCTTTTTAGTTCATAAATACGAGGAGGACTCAAATAAACATTGAGTATTTTATTTGAAAGTAACCTTCAACCCAACGTCTTTTTTTTTTTTTTTTGAGTTCAAAATGTGTTTTGTTGCATGCAGAAATACAGTTTTGTTTTCTCTGTAGCAGTTCATTGATTTCATAAATGCAACACACAATTTTTTATACGTAGCATAAAGGTAAAAAATGATATATTCAGTGTTGTCATAAGGATTTTTAGATGTCAAAAGGGTTTTGTGGCTCCCGGTGTTTTCTTTTCTGTGGGAAACAGGTCCAAATGGCTCTTTAAGTGTTTAAGGTTGCCAACCCCTGACCTAGACCACCCACCACAGAATGAAAACAAAACCGCAGTCCACCCATTGTTTTCTCGCTTCCCTCACCGGCTCTCTTCTCTCACCCAGTTACAGAGGTGTATGTTGCGATCAGTTGTAGGATTCAGTCATTGGGTATTTGGCTCCATATTGTAAAGCTGTTGGTACTTAGGCTGCACACGGTCTCAGAGTCTTGCATGCAAACTATCATCCTCTTTTTTTAGCCTGGCAGCATAACCCTCTGACCATGATCTGATTTAGCCTCCAAACAGAAACACACATGGAGAGAACGCTCCAACCTCCTACTTCACAGTTTGTGCTGGTCTAACATGGGTTCATGCTTAAGCACAAGCAAACAACAAATAGGAACACATTGTCTTTGGTGTGCTCCAAACACACACTCTTTAACCCTTTAATCCTCTTGTAAGTGCATGCAATTAGATTATTTTGTAGATGTGTGTTTTGCTTCTATTTTCTTTAATAAATGCTTTGTGTATATCTTCTGGTGTAATTAACTCTGCATGAGTGTGAATGCTGCTAACCTCTGCAATGTAGGATTCCAAAATCATTCATCATAGCTACTGATATGGAAATTTGGTTATGGGTATTATTTTAATTATTAATCCAAATATCAGATCAGTAGTTTAATATTTTTTAAAGACTGATAAGTAAGCATGATTTTTTGTTGTTGTTGTTGTATTTTTCATCAACTGAAGGTGATGCCCTGATTTTCAACTGGTGAATTTTGGAAGTTACTTTAATAACCTGGTATAACGATTGCACTTACATCTCTGACACAATGTCTTCCTGTCTTGTCTCTTGCTTCATTTACAGCCAGAAGAAACGTATTGGTCATAAAATTTCACTACAAATTTAAATTTGGCACTGGTATGAATATTTTTCTCTTATCTGTATCTGGGAAAGCTTTCCACCAGATTTGGAAACCTTTGTTCCATTTCACTCATAAATGCAATAATTAAGTTGGCCACTGATGCTGGGTAATAAATCCTGGCTTGCATTTGCTACATTTGGTGCCATTCAACATCGCCATCCAACGCTTTTCTTTATGCATGAGGGTATTGTCTTATTGAAAAAGGGGAATGTTTTACCTGAGTTTGAAAGGCACTATTATCTATATATATATATATATATGTGTGTGTGTGTGTGTGTGTGTGTTTTTGCTGTAATGTTAGAGTTTTCTATAGCAGAAATAGTTTGGTTTCACCATGTTACATTTGCTTTGTACTTCAGTAACTTTCTTGACTAAATTGCTATATTTGAATGTAGCATACTTGTTAGTTTAAGTTGATCTGTTGTACAATACACACCACTATAATAGGTTAGAATTATGCAGCTATAAATACACATCAGTGGTGTGCTTTACACAGTTGTATGATCTGCTGCCTTACTCAGGTGAATGATTTTCAGTATGACTGTCACAGAATAGACTGAGAGACACAGGTGCAGACAAAGACACAGCAACAGAATCCAACAAAGAAGAATTTATTTACAAAATTTACAATATATACAGGAGGCAAAAATTGAGTCAGAGGGCACAGAACAGTAAGAGTGACTGTGAGGACCTAGAGGCTGGACAGACTAAGTACAGGGAATAACAGAGAGCTAGAGGAAGTAGCACAATGAACTAAGCTGACCCAGACTTGGTAAAGCCAAGGCATGAAAGCAAACTACTGACACTAAACGAGTTACACTAAAGCACACAATAAAACTATGCGAACAACCTTTACCTCAAATGCTGAAATCCCAATATAATTTAAAAATGCTGTAATACAAATACTATCTACAAACACTAATACAAATACTATTTACAAATGTGTTAAATATATTATATACAATATACACATGTAGGACCCAGCCGGAGAATGAGGTCTTCCTGACAGTGGCGATAGGCGAAGTGAGGGGGGATTGGTGAGTGGCTGGTGGTGGACTTGGAAGAGAGCAGAAAAGGGAGATGATCTGGGACACGCAGATGGAACGATGACCAGGAATCCAAGACGGTGGGGTAGATCCAAGCCAGTTAGCATGTAACCAAAGACATGAAGAATTGCAAGCAGATCAGAGCCAGAGTGAACTAACAAAGTGTGGTTTACAGTCCAGCGGCATGTCGTGGTCTGCAGTCAGCTTATACAGTATGGCAGGCAGGAGTGTGCTGTTGATTGATGACCACCGCAGGTGAAGGTATTCAGGTAATCAGCAGTCACCGTACCTGTCCAGGAGGGAGAGAGAGAAGGAAAAAAAGGAGAAAAGACTGCCACTAGGCAGGCTCAGAGGCAGAGAGCATGTCAATGACTGCTTTGGCAATGTATATAGTCTCACTGTAAACACAGAAATCTTGTTACTGTAAAATGTTTACATGCTTGATATTATATTTTGTCAAGTTAGACTTCTTATCGAATGATAATTAAAGCCATTGCTCTGTCTCTCATCACCACCTCTCCTTGCAATGGTAACCAGTGTCTGAGTCGTGCACTTCACTGGTTGAGCTGTTCTGAGAGCCCATTTGACTTCCTGAAAAGAAAGGGATTGTAGCTCATAACTGACAGAGTGCAACAGGATTTGGTAGGCTTTATTGCCATCTGAGTACGTCCTTGCTCTGATAGCCCACACTGCCAGATCAGCTCTCAAATCCACAGGCTGTCCAACAACATCTCCTGCTGAATGCTGAAGCCTAATATCACAGCTCAGCATTTGACAAAATCCTCTTAATTCTTTACTGTTTTTGCATGTTGGAACACCAAGTAAGTGCTTTAAGTGATTAAATACAAAAGAGAACATGAAGTAATTATTCACCAAGGGGAAGGTAGGGAAACATTGACTTGAGTGGTGTAGGTCAAACTGAAAACTGCGGGGCATTTTAAGAAGCTGCTGGGCTGAACAAGTGGCCGCCCAAGTGCGAAAATTAGTGGCCTTTTGTGCCTGACAATTACGCACTTCAGCAAGCACACACACAAAAAAGTTTCCCCCTGCTTCATCACCCAGACACACGCAAACATGCATGAAGATGAACGTTGTGCAGACACAGGTGCAGAGCAAGTCAGGAGCCATGATGCATTTTAGGGCACGCGCTGTCATCCAGCCACCCTGAGATCCTCAAGTGGCCAGAAGAGCAATCCAGAGCCAAGAGGGGGGCCTGACAAGCCAGATTGACCTTGTCTGTGCTAACAGGTCGAGTAGAATAAATGACAGAAAGGTGAACATCAGTCTTTAGGGCCATGGCAGATTTAGGAGTGATGATTTCCACCCAACCTCCCATGTGCAGCAAGGGGCCTGGCATTCTCTGTTCTGAGGCTTACAATCCGTTAGATTCTCATTCAGCAAAGTCGAGAGTTTTCTTGGCCATGCTCTCACCTGCAGGATCGTACATCAGATACAGCTCATCCATCTTACTAAGGCATGGGCCCAGTGGAAATGAGGTGTACGGACCACAGGGATACTTTAAATGGGAGAATTGGACAAGGTGGGGGAAATCGAGAATCGGAGACGTGGCAACACAAAACTGAAAGATTAAAAAAAAGTCAAAGTGTAAAGGAGCAGTGAGGATTATTTTTACTTTTTCAAAGCACAAAATGACTATAATACATCAGCTGGCCATCCCTTGCTTGAACTCAGCAATCACTGAGGGGTTCCTGACTGTGAAAATCCACATTTGTAGTCTGAAATGTGTCTGTAAAGAACACTGGCTTTTTCAACTTTTCACCAACAGGGGTGAGTGAATGTACAGGGGACTGTTATTTTTGTAATAGTAACTGATGCCTGAGATCTACTGCAACAGGGCTTTTTTTTTTTTTTTTTTCAATCCTTGCATTTCTAAATACAAAACAAAATAATCACAGAAGAGTTTTGGGTTTTGTAGTTGTGCTGTCAGCAGAACAACAGTTTGAGGGAGGATGTAATAAAATCCACGCTAAATGAATCTGATTAGTTAGATGCTGGTCACCTAATAGTCAGTGTTGATATAAAGGCATGAATGAAGCCGATTGTGCAAGCTCAACATATTTAGGCATTATACCCTTCACCAGAAAAAGAATTGCATGACCACATGACCTCTGGGGGCAGCCTGTGGTATCTGGCACTGGGATGTTGGTCCTGTGGGTTGGGGCATCCATGGACTGGGCTTGTTCTGGTGCACCGCATACTTGATTAGGATCTTGAGAGTTAGGAGACAAAACTAACACCTTGGGCCATGTTGTGTCTCTTGTTCCGAAGCATTTTCTATGATGTAGTGGGACACATTGTACCACTGGAGGAGGTTACTGCCAGCTGGGATTGCTGTTGCCATGGGAAGGTGTGCTTGGTCTATAACAATCAAGTGTAGGGAGGAGGTGCGGTAAGTGTCAAAGTGTCAAAATGGAAGTTACCAAGGTTTTCCAGCAGCAAATTGCATTGTAATGAGATGATCTGTGTTCGTCACTTCACCTGTCAGTGGTTTTAATGTAGTATTTATTTAGTGAAGGTACAACATACAAAAATAATATACGTCAGAATCAAACTGGTAGGGGTGTAGTTGAGTGTGTTTTGTCCTGAACCATTTGTTAAACAAAATTTAAATTAGAGTTCCATGGTTTGCTTGGTTTGGTGTTATTGTAACTGTCAACACTCTATTTATGCCTATGACACTCATGCTGCTAGAAGACAAAATCTGTTTCCTGAATGCTGGTTCCGCCTCCAACTGAGTAGCAGTGCAGCATTTTTTCCCCTATCAGCTATCACATGCTAGCAGGATTGGCCTTAAAAGCTGCCACACATGATTTTTATTCATCTTGTAACATGTGCTAGCTCACAGCACCAGCAAAATTTCAGTCAGCCTCCCTGTAGCCAGAACTGCAGCTTCTGTGCTCACACTGTACAGAATAATGGACTGGATCTTTTGCTTGATGTAAATACCAGGACCCTGTTAGCCCCTAATTGTTTATTTTGAATGGCGCTGTTGATAAAAGGAAAGCATGGCAAAGTAAGATCTTACTTAAAGCAACTAGTTCAGGGTATCTTCTTTTTGACGTCATGCAGCATTTGAGTGCCTTTATCATTACGATAAAAGCAAGATACTTTTGAGTGTTGCAGTTTTTTCTTTTTCAAAAAAATGAAAATGGAAAAAAAAAAAAAAAACCTTTGCTTTTTTTGTTTTCTCTGCAGCAACAGATATTGTACTGTGCTGTGATTCCAAACTGAGGTACTTAGAAAACCCTAAATTTTGCCAGATGTACAAATCCATCTCAGAATTGGGTGAAATACAATGCGCATTCTTACAGTATGTGTTTTTGCTTTCAGTCTATGGCTATCAAATACACAGAAAATCTTTCTTTCAATTATTTAGCCTCTTTCAAAAAAAAAAAAAAGTTTCTCATTGCAACATTAAATTTCCGTGCCTATCAATTGTTCCTTCTCCTGCTGTGGTTGTACTTTGGTCCATCACCTGATGAATTGAAGTGATAATAGCGATGTGAGTACTTTTTTGTTAGCAAATTAGCATTCATTGCACTATGTAGGCTGTGCCTTATTAACTAGTTGTAATGTCAAGATACAGAATTCTTCAGTTTTAAATACTTATTGCTGTTCACTATGCATTTAAAGAACTTTTCCTCATTTGACTATGTGGCAACAGCATATTGAGTCACTAATACAAAACTAATTAATTATCATCTTAGAAATCTGCTGTCAAAGACTTGAACCCATCTAGTAGAGCTGAAGAGAACAGCCAGTTTGGATGATACTGTCATAGAAATCTTATTCATTCTTAACTGAAAAATGTCTAACATGTAATCAGAGGAATGATAACTAATCAATACTGTACCTTGTAATTAGTTTAGCAAGCATGTCAAACTGACTTAATGTTGTTAATCCAAATTTTGTATGGCCAAACAAGCTTTATTGTTGGCTCAGAAACTGACTCTTCATTCAGCTTAGACTTTTGAAACAACAGTTTCTTAGTCATCCAGAGGCTAAATTGCTTTACAGATGTTCATTTGTGATAAGGACAAAGTCTGTGAAAGCAAAGAAAAGCAATAGTCTCACACGGAGCTGATATATTCCAACCTGTATTCATAACAGTCATAAAACTGACAGGCAGAGTGGAGGTAGGCCTTTATCGCTCTCTGGAAGCTCAGCCTTTAATAAACTCGCCACATTTGCATTACAGACACAATTAAGCCTTGTGGTAACAATGTAAATATATAACAGTAATTACAAATGAAGGCAACAGCACAGAAATGAATCAATCAAGCTGTCCTTGTTTTAAGATGCAGTGGTGTGTGTCGACGTGTCGGCTGTGCGGGAGGACGGGACTCCTGCAGGACACATCCATCAGCTCAGACAGCACCAGACCTGTGACAATGGTAAACAAAGCACTGCAGAGTAACAGCACAGTGCAAAGTGTCAGCTGTACTGAGAGACATTATGAAATACAAACTAATAAGACATGAGGAGCAAACACCCAGAGGACAAGCTACATGCACAGTAATATTTTTTTTTAATCTCAAACTAAACTTGACTAATGTCTGTAAATCACAAAGTGCATCTCAGTCTGTTTATTTTATCAAAGATAAATAGAAAAAAACGCCTTTTGCTTGCAATTTATTCACTGAAAACTCTGTGTATAAAACTACATATTTAGAACAGTTTACTTTAAGAAAAATCCCACTTGGCTTTAAGATAGCTTCAATGTAAGATCTATGAATTCCCTGCCTCTCTGTCCACCTACCCCTCCCCACTCACTGCAGCTTGAGCACACCAGCTCACCTACAACTCTGCTCAAACACTGCAAAACTACTCTGTGCTAAACAATAGAGTAATTCGGCCACACATGTTGGAACCAGATATAGAAAATTCCAACTTGCAAGATGATAGGATTGGTACCTTAGTTTACGCACATATGGAAAAAATTAAATAAAATCTACAGAGTTCACAGTGCGTGCTGGATACGATGGCACAATGGAATGGAGGCAATTTGGCTGAGGAAAGCGGGGTTTCAGTCCTGGGTACTCTGAATCTTCAAATGCAGAATTCGAGTGTAAGCCTGCTACTTTCATTGCACATTTCACACAGTAATCTTAGCCTGTTATCTGAATCTTCCTGTTTTTAGAATTCTCTTGATTATGGTAAATGAGAACAACTGCCTAAGCAATCTGTGCTGAAAAATATGTCTCTAAGGATCTGGACCATGCAATAAGGCAAGGTTGCTTGGTTCTTTTCAGTCTGAATTAGACATTTTAATGCTAATGCTCACCATCCTCCGTGTAAATGTTTCACCAAAACAGTTCTTCTGCCGCTGTTTTGTAGGGACACTGTCATTGCATTCTGGGCTGAGCACCACCCAAGACAACTGTGATCAGTGAAAATAAACACAAACAAACCAGAGCATATTTCCACCTATAGCAGAAAGATGAGTCAGACCATTCTGTAATGATGGTAGAGCACTGTGGAGATAGGTCTGGCTATGTTTGACTGAGTTCTTGACAAAACCCCAAGTAAATTTTGACTTTTAGCTGAGCTATCTCTGTTTGTGTAGCATGTGCTCGCCTGGTGAGAGGAGAGAGGAAAGAGGGAATAAATGCAAGGGGAGGGCTAGATATTTTCAATTTTTTTCTTTTTTTTTCTTTTTCCATTTTCAGATTTCTGCATGTCACGCCTTTAATCCATGTTTTGGAGATGGTCATCAGGTGATTTTCACCAGAGGGGATCCTTAAGATGTTAAACAGTGTGGGTCAAATGTAATTTAATTTCGGCATTGCAGGAGGTTTAAGTTGGGGAACTAAACTAGACAAAATAATCGCGACTCCATGTCCACTTACAGTGTTAGCATTTACTTTCATCTATATCTTGGAGTCTCCCTTAGCTGACAACAGAGGATTAAAGAAGACAATAAGATATAGTTGGACACACCAAAAAAAAGCTAGTAAGTGGAACGCTTTGCTTTTTTTTTTTTTTTTGGTTTTCAAGGTCAAGAAAGAATGAACACAAGCAGTGATACTTTTCTTTTTTTTTTTCTTTCTGAGATAATTTAGCAGTTTTCAAATGGAGTATTCCACTACACTTAAAATAACAGATGAATACAGTTTTCTGGAAAAACAACAACAACAACAAAAAAACTAAACTAAACAAAAGAACAAAGGACCAGTCAATTGTAATTTACTCACTTGGGGGTCCTAAGAAGCTTAGAAGAAGCTTACTTTTCCTCTACCTCAGGCTGCCACCGGAATCATTCTCTATTCTATTTTACTGAAGTATTTAAAATGATACACAAAGTGGTCATATCTGTTATCACAAACTTTTATTAGCCAATGACTCTTTGAGATGGAAAATGTTGTGAAAGCAGTGAACCTGCAGTGAGAGCGACGTGGGCATTTCCTTAGGCAGCAGAAAAACACTGAAGCTTTGAAAGTTGCTACTTTGACTTTCTGTGTTTGCAGTTTGAAACATTTCTTTTCTGCTGAGGATGTGCTTACCATACCAGCTTTCTCATTTGCCTTTACAGTCTGCATTGACATATTTCCCACAGTGTGCTCACTTTGCATTCTCTTTTTCTATATGCCGTGCCATTAAGCCTACGTTAGATAGTGCCGTAAAATGCTGCCCTGCTTTAATCCCAAAGAAAAAAGAGCTGGAATATAAAAGGCATTTCATGAAGGCACTTACAGTAGCAATCTCTGTCTCGTTGCGCCTCATGGTGCCATTATTGAATTCAAAGTCTATTCACTTCGCCAGCACGGATTCATCTTTAATACCTTCCAACCTCTTCTACTGAGTGAGAAGCTGCGCAGGATGGGTGTCAGCACATCGACTGTCTCCTGGATCGCTAACTATCTGTCATACGGGCCTCGGTTTGAGTGGATGGGAGCTCCTGTCTGATGTGTTGGTTAGTAAAATCGGAGAACCACAGGGGACTGTCCTGTCTCTGTTTCTGTTCACGGTGTACATCTCAGATTTTAAAACCATTCCCATCCCCAGGCCATCAAATACTCGTTTTGTCAAGGCTGCTGGCATCTCAGAGACATGAACGTCCTTTTGGAGTAGATGCCAATCAACATAATTATCCATACTATATTACCCTGCATGTAGAAAAATTAAAGGGCACCTAGTTTGTACAACAATGCATTTACACAATATATTTGGTAATATGTTTTGTGGAGAATCACTGTGATTCCACAGATTTTTGTGAAATGATTTTCATCGAACAATTTCAATAAAGCTTTAACACATGCTCAAGATTATGGAACAACAGCCTTGTTTTGCAAGACAAAGAAAGCACACACCACCATTGATTTCAAAACACTTTTGCTTAATATATTCAGAAGGAAATTTAGAATATCAGCCAATTATTCACAAAATTATTCTGCAGAACCTCCAGGGGGTATTGAAAAACAACAAAAAAGAGGCCTTTCTCTGGGTTGTGACCTGGCTTGTGGGCTGCAACCCTAGAGGCAACAAAAATAAGAGTTTTATTCGAATAAATAAATGTGTCAAGTAAATGTCTAGGGGAATAAGTGCAAAAATATACGCATCCATGAGAGCAGGGTGAGCTGACGCCACAAGTGTTTGGTGACAATGTTGGACTCCCCAGACATTCTGTTTATCCTCACCTACTGAAGAGTGCACAATGAAGACAATGAAGCCCATGTAGCAACAAAAACTCCCACTACAAGACCAGTGGAGGTACAGAGGAGGAAACCTGAATACCTGAAATGCTTTATCTCAAGAGCAGTGCACTGCTGTAGGCTTGAAAAAAATAGATTAGGTGTAATCAAAGAAGTCTTTATAATTTGCATTTTATTAAATTAAATTCTCTAAATAAATTAACTAATTAAACTCACCCTAAAATTAGGAGGAAAAATATTGGATCAGTAGTTTGGGCAAAAAACCTTACATAAAACATTACATATTTAATTACAGATAATACTTTGTTTTGAGTGAAATTTAAGAAAGGAGAAAGAAATACTGTATAAATAATATAGTACATTTGAGAAGTGAGTTGGCATTATGCCCCTGTGCCTCATGGCAGACGGTAAAAAAACTGTTCTTGTGGTGGGAGGTTCTGGTGATCAGCGATCAGGTGTTTACGTAACAAGCAGGAGTTGGAGCACAGGGAACTGGTGGATAACTCTGAGGAGAGGTGCTGCTCCTACATGTTAACAAGGAGATGGAAGGAAAACTGAGAGTGAGTCCACAAACACCAGGATGGAGAGGCTGGGATTGCTGAGCTACAAGTAGCTGGGTGTCCACTGGAACAACAGACTGCATGGTGTTTACATGAAAGTGATAAGCAGACTATTTTTAGCCTCAGATCTTTCAGCGTATGCAACAAGATGCTGGAGATCTTTTAGCAGCTTGTGGTCATGAGGGACGTGTACTGTGCTGTGTTCTGCAGGAGGAGCAGCATCAGTGCTGGATATGTCAGCACAATCAATAAACAAATTTGTAAGACGGCGTCAAAGTCTGGTGTTGGGTGAGTGAAGGAGGAGCAGGAGGTCACTGAACAAACTGCTTTTTATCATGAATGAGCCACCCTACCTACAGAGACACTACAGAGATGGCAGAGCTCATTTAAGGAAAAAAAAAGATCTCATTCAGCTATTATGAAGAATGATTTAGGAAATCATTTTTACCTTTCATGCTAACAAGGCACGATAGCGCACCTCTGTGTGACAAGTGAACACACTGTTGGACTGGTACCTTCTGTATATACAGCTTTTGTATTACCTATGATTCAGTGTCATTTCTACACACCTGCTCGTATTACTATTTTTCTCATATTAATTACTATTATTGTTTATATATATATATTTACTTGCCTTTATTTGCTATTATTTGTCTTATTGTTCAATGGATCTGCAGTTGTGCTTTAATTTTTTGTTGTTGTTCTTAATCTATTGTTGATTATGCTGCTTCAAAACAACAATTTCACTTACAAAATCAATATAGTACATCTATCTGTTTATCTCTAGCAGATGAAATGTCTGTGTAGAGGTCAAAATAAATGTTAAAAGAAGAATGTAGATGCAATGTACCACTGTTTAGATGTAAAAACACTGAGACTGCCAACCTGAGATATTAGCTACAAAATGGCTGTTCTGTATCTCTCTGAGAGGGTCTCAGTGTCTCTACAAATGCATTTGAACTGGTTCTCCAACACTTGTCTGACCCAATTTAAATGACGTGTGGAGAAGAGTGAGCGGGGGGCATTTAAATGCAGGAGATGACAACATGTTCGCCCCCGCATGTATAGACTATGTGACTTATCTTGCTCACTTTCACACCACGGCTCCCTCCCTCTCTTCTTCACACTCTCTTTTTTGTTCACTTTTCTTCCCTCTCCGTCGCTTCTCTCTCACCCTGCTCTGTCTTTTCCTCTGGTTGTTACATTAGCATAATGCAGCCTTTGCCTGCCAGTGAAGGGGAGCGTATCCGGCCCACACTTCCCTCAGTCGTTCCGTGCCAGCCGTCGCTGTATATACTGTCGAAGCACACAGCAACGGCAGCAGCCCTCCACACATATGCAACGCCGTTGACAGGATTATAATTAATGGAAAACCAGGGGACCCACAGTGAACTTGCAACAAGTTAACTTTGTAAAGCTGTATTTGGAAACAAATCCCACACAGTCCAGTAATGTTTGGTTAAAGTGCCCGTAACACAAAGTGCCTCATTTGCATTAACTCAGGAGTGTGTTAGCTAACATGTCATGATACCAAGACAGACTGCGAGGCATAAAAACACTAAACACTGACAGTCTGTCAGCTTGAAATTAGAGAAGATGGTTGCAGTCAAGTGCAGTTCTGAGATACTGAGCATGAAAGATTTCCTATTTTAGCTCGTACTTCCATATATTAACCCAAAAAGATTACTTAGAAACCACCGTAGCCAAGCATGACGATGGATACCTCACGTTTACTAAAGAAAAGAGAAACATATTGGCAGTTTGAAACTTAAAATATGCAGTACCGAAACCAAAAATGATAACAAAGCAGAACCAAATATTGGTGGCTTCACAAAACGTGATTGTTATTGCAATTTTGGCTTCTGAGGTTAAATGTGGTTTGATGCTGTGCTTCTGCTGGTACCTTCATCAGGTGTTCAATGTTTACAGGTAAACTAGTCAAGTGTATGTGTCTAGACTTATCACGTGGCACCATCATTAATGTGTAGTTCTGTTTAGTTTAAGTTGTGATTTATATGTAATTGCCTCTTACATTTTATTAATTACCTTCTTAAAATAAAATTATCCTGAGCAGTGTATGACAATAGACACATATCGACTATATCTATTTGAACTTTTCATTTGAGCTGTATGGTTTTTACACTGTGAAATATTAAGACCTCGGTTAACTTTTTTTTTTTTTTATGGCTGCACCATTAGATCAAATGGAAATATTAATACCTAGATGATGTGTGGATCATTTTAAACACTTTCCCCAAATTCAACCTGACATATTTGGTATCTGCGGACATTTTAGGAACTCGACTAGAATTTTGCATTTCTGTTTTTAAAAAGTTGTGTGGTTCGAACCTCACAGCACAAGTTTGTAATGATGGAGTTGGTCAAGTGAAGGTGCAGAAATAAAGATTCTGAACTTTTAAAGATACTTTTTTTTTTGTTTATTGAGTGAAACATGAAAGTGAAGTTGGTTTCTATCAGTTGAACATATGTAATACAACTATGGAATTACATTTCTGCCACAATCCTGAGGGAAATTTTGAGCGCAGAAAACAATCTTGAGCAAATAACTTAATCTGAGCAAATGAAAATCTATTCTGCGTTCTAAATGATTACTGCTGTGTTTGCAACTATCAACATACATACAAGGTTTTGTCATGTACGCTCTCACAGATATCCATTCTGTGCACTCAGCTACACATTCAAGGTGTCTTTCTTGCTCGCACACAGCACTGATGATCTGTTCAAGATCAACACTGCCTGCACGTGCAGTCGACTTGGCACAGCGTTACGAATGTGTACGAATACATTTTTGATGAGTGTTTTTTAAAATTATGATTGTATTATATATAACAAAGACTATTTTTTCATCCTTGTCTAAGTAGCTCAGGCTCGTCAAGCTGAACAATGTCATTAGAACCTTAACAGCAACATGAAAGTGGTGCACCACGGTACAGTAGTTGGTATAAACCCTAACCCTGAGCTACTTAAACAAGGATGAAGAAATAGTCTTTGTTATATACAATACAATCATAAAAAAAAAAAAAAAAAAAAACTCACAGAAAACGTATTGGAACACGACCTTAATCGCACCACTCCACTTTATTTTGTTGTCACTTTTTACAGCACTTCCGAGAGGCAGCTGAAATAGCCACCTGATTGGATAGTGTCAGCCACCCTGTGATTGGCTGGTTTTGTGGTACATTCATAACGCTGTACCAAGTCGAACAAACGTGCAGGCAGAGCTGAGCTTGAACAGATCATCAGTGCTGTGTGCGAGCGAGAGAGACACCTTGAATGTGTAGCTGAGTGCACAGAGTGGATATCTGTGAGAGCGTACATGACAAAACCTTGTATGTATGTTGATAGTTGCAAACACAGCAGTAATAGTTATGAGCACAGAATAGATTTTTGTTTGCTCAGATTAAGTTTTTATGTGCTTAAGACTGTTTTCTGCGCTCAAAATTTCCCATTACGCACTCAGGATTGTGGCACAAATATAATTCCATATACAACACCTTAATGTTAGCTTAATGTCACAAGGTATGTTACGCAATCTCAGTTAACAGAATCAAAATAATGATTAACCACGGTATTCAGGATCATCTGACCTCAGGTGGGCAGGTTCACTCTGACTCCTCTCAGTCACCAGGTTGTGTATTGTTCCCAGCCCCCTACAGTGCTCTAATGGTGTCAGGAAGAGCTCCAACTCCTGTGTCACATTTGCTAGTGACACAGTGATGGGCCAGATCACCAACAAGCTACCTGGAAGAGGTTTGAGAACGTGAAGCTCACCAACACCTTTAACAGGATTTATGGTCTTTCGGAATTACGTGTCAAATGGCAACAGAAATTCTGTCCGCTGTCACCTGAAGCCAATGATCCAACATTCTGCTCTACATGCCATGATCGACCAGCAGTTTCGAGGAGGTTTGCTACTCATCTCTAGGTGGCATTTTTTTATGTGAAAAACCCAGTGCAACACTACAGTGCTATACCTACCTTAGAGAGATCTGAAAATGTGCACCAAATTTAAATCCCAGTACTTAAGTTGGTAACACATACAAGAAAATGTGTGTTTATTTGTGGATTTTGTTGTAAGCAGCAGAGGAACTACAGTGCCTGAGAGTCAGTGGGACACATTTCTGGATGAAGATGAACATCTTCAGAAAGTCCAACATGGTCTGCTTGGCCTGTGCTATAATGTATCACATGTAATTGCTCCCCATGGTAAGAGTTTGTTATCCTATGGTACTGAATGTGTAGTTGTGTGAAGATGTGTTGGCATCTGCAACAAAATCCTTATGACCAGAATAACCATGACACAAGGTGAGGCTCATACAAACACTGAGTCTGAGGAAGATTTCAGAAAAAATGAGCCACTGTCATTTGGAAATGGTTCAGCTATAACACATCAGATGTGAATCAAACATCTGTTTCTTCGAGCATGACATCTAGATGAGGAGAGGCAGGTGTGCATGACAACAGATGGTAGAGCTAACATGGTGAAAGCAGTCACCCTGAACATGGGGACAAGACCGGTGCTTTTCCACTGCTAAGTTCACTCTCTCTGGTGTCTTATCAGTAATTGCAAAACTTTCATGCTTTTCCTATTTTTTAACAGATAAAGGTAGTGACTTAATGTCTTCTATGACATCACGCAGTGAGCTGTAACTTGTTATAATCCGTTTAGGGGCATTCAGCAATTATTTTTTCCTACACATTCAGACAAACTTCTCTGTATTCACAAGTCCAACACAGACAGCCTCAGAAAAACCTCTTTGCTCCAGACCATTATAATGGAGAACCCTGTCCTCTTTATAACCTTGTTCTTGTCTGCCACATTGTCCTTTGTAAATCCTTTGCACTGCCCTGCACATTTGCATATTTGCACTCAAGCATGTACATTTGCTCTAACTGCGTGCCTTGCCACTGTGACATCCATACATTTTACATTTTGCATTCTTACTGCACAGCCCTCCTACACAGGAGCAATGTAAATTTTAGCATTTATATATGTATATATATATATATATATATATATATATATATATATATATATATAGCATCTTTGTATTCGAATTTGTATCACTTTTTTCTTCTTGAAATTGTTATTATTCATAGCATTCTTTTGCAGTGCAGCATTGACAATGTGCCGTTGTTACTTTTACTATACATATTATTTGCATACGTGACAAAAAAAAAGCCTTGCATTTACCTAAGAACAAATGGAACCACTTCTATTCATTCATACTCTATATTATAATTTTTAAATATGTGTAAACTATTTTCCTTTAATTAAACTATATGTCCGTGCTGCTGGTCTGCAAATGATGAAAAGAGGTGAAAATGTGTGCAAAGGCTTTGGTCATGGTGACAGTAAAAGCGCTAACATGTCAGGAGAAAGGAACGGTTTCCTCGTGTCTTTCAGGCTGTTTAATCATTAGAGCATATATTCCAGAGAGAAGGGCATTTTCTGCCTGGCTAAGGTGGAAATGGGCAGAGAATTAACATGTTTTAAGGTCCTGTGAGGGGCTTCAGCCGTGAGGTCAGTGTGCCTAACAAGATTACTATGCTTGACTTGAGTAGCAGCTGAGCAGTAATATTGTTGTGACATCCTGCATAAAAGATCTGACCACAATTTCACACAAGTCAAGGTGACTGTCCCGAGCAAACTGAAACAGGAGCTCGAAAGCAACATGAGTGAACACAAGTCTTTAGCAAAAATCACTTTAAAAAAAACATAGCCTTTTTTGTAGAGAATTGAACGCTTGACTGACAACTTCATTCAGCAAATTCATGAGAAAAATCCCTGATATGCCACACAAACCTATTTTACAGTAAATAACTATGCAGTACAAAAATGATGTTGTCCAGGACACAGTATGTATTTATGGGGCTGCAAACAAGATTGAACTAATACATATTCAAGACAGATTTCTCTTTCTGCAGTGATGAATCATTTTGAAGTGACTTCCAAAGTTACTCTTTCTTAACTTATTCTTTAGTTTCCTTTTGTGCATTATTGCAATGATAATTTTGACAGCTGATATGGAAGGACAACATCAACAAACTCACACTGGCAGCTGTAGCTTACAAGCCAGGAGCAGACATTTTTGTCTGCCAATGTACTACAGAGAAAGCGTTATCACATTTAGCATCTGAATTGGCATTTTTGAAGCCATTAAGCAAAGTACAACTAATTACTTAAATAGCTATGTAGACAACAAAATTATATTGGCAGGCCATTATTTTTCTTTGGGTAGTCTGTATAGCAAGCTGAGCTAACAACATGTTTTATAACATTTTGTTTATTTGTTTATTTATTCTTTTGCCATGAAAAAATGTTTGTAAAAAAAACATTTATTCAAAGGTTGCACTGTTACGACTGCAAAATAAGTGGAAACTGCAAGTAAACCTGCAGTCTAAAAGCAAAGTGCTCTGTTAGGATGATATGGTACATGAAGGACTTGGATATACGATGGAGTTTGGTTATTAAGGGCTTTGTATGTGGGAAGAAGGATTTTAAATTCTATCCTGGATTTTACAGGGAGTCCATGACAAAAAAGCTAATACTGAAAAAATATAATTTCTCTTTCTGGTTCTTGTCAGAACTGTGGCTGTAGAATTTTGGATTAGCTGGAGGTCATTCAATGATGTTCGGTAACCCCAAAATGCAAAAGTCCAGCATAGAAATTACAAATGCATGGACTAGTCTTTCAGCATCACTCTGAGACAGGATGTTCCTGATTCTGATAATATTATGCAGGTGGAAGAAGGCCATCCTGGAGACTCTTTTTCTGTGCGAGTTAAAAGATATATATTGATCAACAATAGCTCCAAGGTTCCTTACAGTAGAAGTGGATGAAATAAAATGTCATCCAGAGCCACTATTTGATTAGACCGTGTGTTTCTGAGGTGTTCAGGATCAAACACAATCAGTTTTGTCTGAATTTAGAAGGAAAGAAAAAAATTATAGGTCACCCAGGCCTTTATGTCTTTAAAAATTGAAGTTTCCCATTTTGTATGGGATTGTTTTGAAACTGTCTTCTTCGCTCTGAAACCATACCACAGTAATCACTAAGGGTGACAATTTTTCAGTACCACCACATCAAAAAGGCAAAATTGCAATCTTAGACAGGGTAATAATTTGGCTTAAACAGCATTACTAATCTCAAAGCCTATTTTTATTTCACTGTGCTGGAGTAGAGTTCACTGAATGAAAGTTTAGCTGACAAAGCTGTAATATTTGAATCCATGCCATAATAATCTGGGATGCTCTAATTACAAATCCAGGATCCCCAACAATGCCAAGTAAATTTGGCCATCAATACTCTGAATTGAAAATTAGGCCAGCAAAGGAGCATTTGCTCAAATTATATTAGATTTCTTCAGGGAATAGCATAGTAGGGCAAAGAACATGGGCATGTATCATCTAAAAGTGCTTTATTTGATCCACTCCTGGTCACTCTGTTCTCCTTCTCTCCTCTTTTCTCCTTAACGTCTTTCACTCTGTTAGTTCCACTCATCTTATCTCTTGAAATACCCTCCACTAAAGATGAAAATGTAGAACGAAAAACTATTAATACTTCTAAATGATAAACCTGATATGCAAACAAAGATTAAATGCATATTTTACTCTCTTACATCTGCTCCTGCTCTCATTTTCTTCACATTCCTTTATACTTAACACATTCATGTCTTGTCCATCTTACTCTTTACCTACTTTCTCTTAAAGATTTTACATATCATGTCCTTTTTTCTCCTTCATTCTTTTTCTCACTTTCTCTTTCATTCCATCCTTTCTTCTCTCATTTCCTCACTCCTCAAATCCAGACTTCCACTTCTGCTTTCTTCTCCACTCCTCTTGTCCTGACTCCTGATCACACATTTTTCTCCTCTCTCTTCTCTCTTAACTTCTACTTTTCACTCCTTTCTAGCTCCCTTCATCGTCTCTTCTCTTCTACTGCTTCCTCTCCTGCTCCACAGACTTTCTCCTGTCCTTTCCCCTTCTCTGTCTTGCTTATTTTCCCTCCTGGCTCATTTTCACAATTTTCTCCTTTCCTTATCTCACTTTCATGTATGTAATTCTCCTCTTGCTTTATTTCCCTTGCTTTCTCCTGCATTCCTTTCTTTTGTACATCTTTACATCATTAAATAACTGACAAACTTTGAATTTCACAAGTGTCCATAATTATTCTAAGGCTATGAAAGATACAGACATGCTGTATATCTAACCTCTCAAACAACTGGCATATTAAGTATCTCAGTTTTCTCTGTTTCCTTTCTTCTTAACTCTCCCTTCATTTCCAGCCATGTGTGTGCTCTTCTTCCATTTCTTCTTTACATTCATGTCCAACTGCCATCCCTTTATTCTCTGTCCCCATCCTCTCTTAGCTTTTTTCCCTCCCATTGCAATGTGATTTAAGGAGGATTTTTTTTGCAATGTGAGGCTTTACTGACATGGTTTCAAGTGAGTGAATCTGTCAATAACATTGTCAGGGTTTATGCCATCGAGATTGTCTTTTTCAATTAACATGATGGCTCGGTCACTGAGCCTGTCTTGGCCCATGGTGCTCCTTAACCTTGAGTGAACACAGCACAAGGCACTGAAGGAGTGTTTGCAGCTGCAGCTGCTGACTGGAATCGTCAGGGCCACTTAGAAGGCAGCCTCTGGGGTGGGAAACATATCATCATCAAACATTTGAAACACTGTGGCTCTTTCTCCATCCTTGTCTTGATAAAACTTTTGCTGCCAGAAATTCTGCTGGATTAAATTAAATGCTTTAATTTTGAGGTTGTTTTAAGAAGGTCGAACCCTTTGTGGTTGGATTGCAGGCTTTAGTGTCTGACTTTAAATTCTTCTCCCACACCTGAAAATCACGGGTGAGCTCTTCTACCATCCTGTCCAACCACAGAAAAGAAAAGTATTAACAACATTTGAGGTGGTCAGATCTTAGATCGGCCTACAGGTCTTTTTGTTTTCGTCTGGTGCCAGTGGGGAGTTGGATTTCATTTGCCTCACATAACACCATGGTCATCTTGAACACATCTTCATCACCAGAGTCTGTGTGGACGGCTGTCAAAGTTTGGACTGCCATCTTTTACTGAATTGTTCTGTCCAAGTCCCAAACTTTCTCCCAGCAGGTATCAGTGGAGCCTTCAGCTATGCCAAGAAGAAAACATCACCAAGCTGAGTCCCATCTCCAATAGCTCAAAGAATGTGGTAACCTCAGGACTAGCTTTTCATGTGTAGCCTTGAGGAAGGTTGAGCTTGTGTGCACTAGGTTGTCGCTCCCTGAAGTAGGGTTTGACACCACACTGCTCCGCTCACGACAGATCCACTGTCATGGTCCTGTGTAACACGCAAGGTCACCCAATTTATGGGACTGCAGCATTTCTACTACTGCATCTGCAATTGACTGAAGAACAAAGCCCTGTAGCATCCGTAGCCCAAGTACACTTTCTTCTGCAATACAATGCACACAGACCACAACCATCTTTGTGTGTCTGTCTCTGGCCTTGTCTGCCATCACAGAGTAGATCTTTCAGACTTTCATTTGATGAATGATTCTTTCTGGGATTTCTTGTGAAATGCTGGTTATCATTTTTGTTTTAGGAGAAATTAGAGGTGTAGATGTTATGAGAAGAAGGGGCATATTTTTGTAAAAATGGGGCAACATTTGAGGAGCATCACAGATTAAATAAGGTAGTCTTGAGTCTAGTTAGACTCCTGCTCATCGTGCCCCTGGAAAGGAATGTATTCATTTCTTTAAAATGTGGTGGCTGCCACACAATGCGGTGAAGGTATTGGTGGCTCTCTGATAACTCTGCTGGGCTGGAAGTTTTCAGCACCACAATTACATCTTCTTGAGTCTTTTAGAGCTCTACCTGCATGTCATGCTGGATATATAAAGGGCACTTTTCTCATGCTTCCAGAAGGGTTCCAAAGCTCTCTTCCAATTTGAAAACCCAGAGTCACTGAGGGCATCTTCATTGGTGTGAATATTCTGCCTTCCATACAGGCAACATGAGAAGTTGAAGATGGAATTTGTTGAGCAGCCATTTAAACTGCTCAAAAACCCATCCATTCATTATCTATACACCGCTTGACCCTCACTGGGGTCGCGGGGGGGCTGGAGCCTATCCCAGCTGACTTAGGGTGAAGGCAGGGGACACCCTGGACAGGTCACCAGTCTATCACAGGGCTACACTTAGAGACAGACAACCAAGCACACTCACATTCACACCTACGGACAATTTAGAATCACCAATTAACCTCAACATGTTTTTGGATTTTCTCCCCGTCCAGTGTGGGTGCTCTTCGGGTTCTCCGGCTTCCTCCCACAAGTCCAAAAACACCCCCACCGGGATGCGAACCGGCGACCTTCTTGCTGCGAGGCAACAGTGCTAACCAACTGCGCCACCTTGCAGCCCACTGCTCAAATGCTCTTTGCTAAGCATCAAGCTGAATTGGTGCTATACCGTACATTGTGTATTGGGGAAGCTGGGCTTAATGCATACATTTATGTCAAGGCAGGAAATTAAAATCATTGTAACTCGTTCATAGCAGTGTATCACAAATGCCATCTTATGAAAATAGTGATAATTCTACAATGTAATATTAAAGGTGAACTTAGCCTATCTAATTAGTTTTAAAGCATATTTTTTTTATGATACAATTTTGTAACTAGGTATCTGCAGTAACAGGACTGAATGAAACATGACACACATAACACTACACAAGTTCACATGGCCTCATCTCTGTGAGGACTGTGGCACTGGCTGCAAAACAGTTCCTCATCCCACAAGCTTTCAACATTGGAAGGCGGGGTAGTGAAAATAAACATGTTGAAGTGCCAAAGAGGAGACACCTTTGCAAAAAAGGTTAAAAAAACAAAAAAAAACAAAACAACAACAACACCAACAACAACAACAAAAAAAACAGGCTATTGATAAACCCTTCTTCGGTATTTACATTTTCCCCTCAGGTGTGTTTTCTGTCTGTTCTCCACCATCTGCCTGTGATCTGAGATTTGTACTATGCTTCACCTCAAACTGCATTACATTTTATCTCGTATAATTTCATCATTAAACATTGTAATATCTGGTTGTAAAGAGATGCAAAACATTTCTGGGATAATACACATTCTAGACTTTTGGTCTCACTCTGTTTAAAGTATAGAAAGACCTAAATAACTAGTTGGCCATATAGTCTGCAAACTGGTGCCATTACAAGGCATTTATACTGAATTGGTATTCTTATTTACCAGTAGTAAAGATTATGAATTCAGGCTTAATCTCAGCATTGGCCAGGAATTATACATATGGCTTAAAAGAGTTCTCCCTCTCGGAGGCATGGAGTTGTGTAAAAGTAAATGGTTTTTAGTACATTGTAAGACATTAGGGGTTTAAAGGAGACATTACCTCCAGTAGGGCAGCACAGTGATGCAGTGATTAGCACTGCCTCCTCACAGTCGAAAGACATTCGTGGTGCATTAATAGGTCATTCTAAATTGGATGTAGGTGTGAGAGTGCATGAGCTGTCTCTACTCTGCCTTTTGCCCTATGTCATCTTGAATAGGTGTAGCATTTTAAATAGATGAGTGGATGATAATAGAAAGCCATGGCTGATGCATTCTTCTGATGAATTGTTAATGTTTTACACAAATACATTTAAAATCTTTTTTTTTATTGTTGCATGCATGTCTGGGCAAATTAATTACAATGATCCAGACTGGTGTATGCACATGTGAAGGGAACAGTCATCCAACCAAAAGAACATAGACCCTGCAATTTCTAAAGCATTTATTTACGCTGGAAGAGAAATTGAAAGAAAAAGTAATTTGATCTGTCGGACCTAATGAGTCTATACTTTTATTGCTTTTTTGAATGTATTAACCTATGTGACCATTGCATGACTTTAAACCAGACTATCCACCCATTATTTATACACTGCTTTATCCTCTGTAGGGTCGCGGGGGGGCTGGAGTCTATCCCAACTGACTTATGGTGAAGGCAAGGGACACCCTGGACAGGTCACCAGTCTATCACAGGGCTACACAGAGAGGCAGACACCCGGGCACACTCACATTAACACCTACGGACAATTTAGAATCACCAATTAACCTCAGTATGTCTTTGGACTGTGGGAGGAAGCTGGAGCACCCGGTGAGATCCCATGCTGCACAGGGAGAACATGCAAACTCCCCACAGAAAGGGCTTTTCTAGCTGTGAGGTGACAGTGCTAACCACTGCAGCACCATGCAGCCTTAGACCAGACTATAATAGTACAATAAACACTGCCTACCTGGTATTGTCCTGATACACCTGTTTGACACATAAATGTAAATGTAATCTTTATACACTAAGAAAGTAAATAATCTCCAAAAGTTTCTAAGTGCTAACATCCAAGCAAGTTTTGACCTCTAATTTTTAATAATATTCTGGGTTACTGCGGACAACGATGTATGACTTGTACATTATCTAATTTGAAATGTTCGTCTCTTTTATACATTGTGCCCTTTATCATCAGATAAAAGCAAATCATTAGCTTGTGTAACATGTTTTGTGATCACAGGGCCTTGTAATGAATTCAGGAAAGGAAAAAGAACTCAAAAGTAATGTCAAGCTTTTGCCTTAAAGGCACACCAACTGGGAACCAGTGAGCTTAGCTAATTGAAGTTGGGCTTTGTTCTGCATGGTGCCCACTGAAAAACAAACTTCTTTAGTTGAAAATAGTCACTGAAGTTGCCTGTGGATGAGAGTAGCAGCGAGTCTGGCCAGAGTTGCTTCAGCCATAAACTGTGTTGTTAGCGCTGCCCTGAGATGAGCAGAGAAGCAGAAACATTATTGGTCAGCTCTTCGGGGAGTTCATTTAGAACTGAGCTTGATAAAAAAGCGACTGGAGCTGAAGTTGTATCTCCAGTGACATCAGAAAGACTTCTATCAGATCAACTACAAAGACAAACAAAAAATAATTGTCATTCCCACACTTGCAAAATCTTTCCCAAACCTTTCACAAAAGCAACAGTGCTTGATAATGGCCGTGATGATTTAGAACCAAAACAATATTTGATTCATCTCCAATACTTGGAAAATGTTCCCTGTTTACCATGTGTTTACTGTGATGAATTCTGCTTCCTCAATAATCCCCAGTCTAGAATCACCAATTAGCCAAGCTTAGTTTGGCAGTGCACTGTGCTTGTGTACAGAGTGTACAGTGCCAGGGAGGCGAAACTTTGACAGAAAAAAAGACAACATGTTATTTACTCTGTCGACAGACCCAGAATTCTCACTGCTCACAGAACACACAGAGAGCAGGAGGCTTCGTCTGGCTGACAGCTGGGCTCCAAACCCTCTTTCTCTTTCTCTTCCAAAACTTTCCAGGAGTGAGCAGATCTGCCATTTGGCATGACAGCACAAGGACAGGTTACAGTGAAAATTCAGCTCTAAGAATTTGGGGAAATTACCTGCAGCAGTGAAATAGAAGCAAGACTATAAGCAAAATGTTCAAAGTGGCTTCAATGTGCATCACACCCAACAATATTAACATTATGAACAAAACACAAAGTGGAATTTGTAGGGCTGAGCCAAGAAAATTGACCTCACATTGTGGGATTTGAAGATACCAAATGTAAAAGAGTTTTCCCTTTTATGATGTCTCCCAACAAATGCAATTGCAATCAGTCTATCTTTATATTATAGTAGATTATCTCTTCATACTTACCCAACAAATTCTTCAGCGTTTCAATGAGTAACTCCTGTTCAGCCTCAATTTTCATCTCCTGTGCCAGTTCTTCATGTTCTATACTCCATTCTGGCTGTTTGTCAATACTGTAAAAATGTCCTTAGAGCATAATTCAATCATCACATAAGCAATAGACAAACTGCTGTGATAAACAATGTAACAATGACATGATAAAGCTTTTGTTAGGGCTTGACACAAGGACAAGCTGGTTAGCTGTACAGAAAGATCTTGGTTTACATTAAAATATGTTCTGCTGGTGGACCTTCAGTATTATGGCTATGTTAATTTATATCTGATTGAAGTTGAAATGGTAATGGTTAAAAGAAATGTTACAGATTGTCAGTTTGAAACAGGGAACCATCAGTTGTTTGTTGACCCATTAATCCACCCTCACCTCCTCCATACACCGACTATGTGACTCTATGACAACAGCCACTTGAGGGTGTTGCCACTTAAACATAATTATTTTGAATTCAATTCAATTTCATGTATCTTGTCATAGCACTTCATAAAGTAAGATGAAGACCTTACACATTTTAAACAGACAAACCCAACAAACCCAAAGTTATTTTTGGATTCCCTTTAACATTTATGTACAGCATTCTGGGGATATTTGCTAAAAAGACTGATTCTGTCGCAAATGACTGCTTAAGGTTGCTTATCAATAAAATGTAGCTATGGGTATTAATAAAGTCTGAGGTGTCAGTCTGTCCATTTTCTTCATTTATTTTCTGCTGCCATATTATTCCAAGTCCAAACCTCTCTTTTCACTGGTATGCAGATGACATGTAGATCTACCTCTACCTCTCTGACTGAAGCTGTATTCATTGTATTTGCACCACAGCACTTAACTAACATTCTTTATGTGTCACTATCTTGCTTTGTGTGTGTCGTTAAAACAAACCAGCCTATTCATGGCTACCAGGTACATGTCATATACTACTGAATGTACAATACCATGCATTGGTGAAAAGAAAAAAATATATATATTTGCTCAAGTGCTGTAACTAAGTAGATCTGTACTGAAAAAACCTTTTGCTCCTAATATTCCTTTACTTTAATACGGATTAAAGCACAATATTGGAGTAATTCTGAGCAGTGGCACTTTATTTTCCACCCTGGGGATTCCCTTTACTGTGCGTTTTCGCCTACTATATCCATGGAGCTTCACCTTTTTAATGTATTGTTATTAACAGGGATTACACACGTGAAGTCCAGACTCTGTCGCCATTAAGATGTGAATGTGTGTGTGAATGGCTGAATGAGAAACACATTGTAGAGCGCATTCAGTACCACTAAGGTAGAAAAGTGTGAGAGAGAAGGCTGGTTGCCATTGTTTTGCTCATTCGTATTGCATTAAATTTGATAAAGTCACACAGGTTCAGCATTTACTCTCTAATTTGCTGTTTTAGTCAGACACAATTAAACATGCCAGTTTTTGCTGGAATTTTTCAGCTCACTGGGGTCTGGTGATGGGGACAAGGAGGCTATGCATTTAAATCTCTGCATCGTTCTCTTTTTATAATCACAGATTTAGTATGAGGGGGAAAAAAGAAAATTAAATGGAAGGTCTTACATCTTTCAAAGCTGGAAAATAAATTTAATTACCTACATTAAGAACTGTAATATCTTGCTTTTCAAGCCTTTTACCTACGACACATGGATAAAAAAATGCAGTTGAAAGCAGTGAATTCAAGTTGAAAATGCACAAGTCCATCTTCATATTATTCTTTCATATGTAGTTTAAAAAGGCTTAACGCATCAGCCAATTTAGCAGAAACATGGCGAAAATGAAGAATATTTAGAATGGGATATTAGTTCCCAAAAAATATGAATTCTCATTTATGGAGAAATATTAAGATGGTGCTTAAAAATTCACCATAGGTTACATGTACACGGAGGGAAAGATATAGAAATTGGTATTTCTATGAATAGAGACAAATCTCTTACTAATTAAAAGTTACCAATTATTGTTGAAGTATCAGAGGATTGTTGGAATTATAGATTTATTATTTTGCAAATTTTGGGACAAAAGCAAAGTTCTGAGGATTTGGTTTCATATAAAGCATCTGTTTCCAGTTTTAGACGAGATAAAGTTTAATTTTAATCCATTATTTTCTTTGTTTCAAGACTTGTTACAGAGCACAGTGAGGCATCCGCAGAGTTGGATTATTCGTTTTTCATTATCAACATTATTGAAAACAAACTGATACTCAAAAAAATCCTGCAACATTATTTTTGAGGTTTTTTGTGATTTGTTGCTTTTCTGCTTTTGTAGTTAGTTTTTTGTTGTTTTTTTAAAAATGTATTGTTTTTTTTTTTTTTTTTTATCGTTACATTCTTTTTATGTTACACCAAAAATATAACATATGACTGACGAGACTATAGAGGACCAAACTGTGGTTGAAGTTTAGGTTGATGAAGGATAAAAAGAATACAGAGAAATGGTATATTAGTTGTACAAATTGTGTATCTGCCTGTTTATTTGGCATTAGCAATAACAACTGGTCAAGCCACCACCAAAATCAAAAACCTTCATCTTCTCACCGCAATGAGTTTCAATATCAAAAGCCAGGACAACAGTTTGGTTGCTGAGATGTCTTAGTCTGTGGCTGGGCTGGAAGGGGATGTCCACTAATTGCAAGGTCTGGGGTTCAACCCATCACTTCAGCCCTGCCCTCTAACAACAACACAAAACCTAAAGCACTTTAGATAGAAATCTGTCAATTTCCTCTCCATTAAAGTGTTGGCCTTGAGCATTTCAGTGCAAAAAGTAACCATTATGTTTTAAATACACACACAGTTCTTGTTCTGTGACGCCTCACCTGACGCATAACCATTTTATTCACTGCAGCTGCAAACGAGAGAACATGGCTACAGGAGCTTTCTTTCTCAGTGGACGCACATTTAACATTGGTAGCTCACAACAGAAGTGATACTCTGTATCTTGATATTCCATTGTGTGGTGAGAAAAGAATATAAACAGTTAGATTCATTTTCCCTGACAAAATCATGACCTCGTGTGTGTTTTTGTATCATTTCTTGCCATAGCAAGGCCTTGGAGGAACACAGTGTTTCCTTCTTACAGTTAATTTGCTGTTTTTTGCCTCTTTCCAAAGATGTCCTATAAACACTCATTTCTTTACATGCTTTATTACCGTCCTTTTCAGTGCCACAAAAAAAAAAAGGACAATGACTCACAATACTGCTATGAGACAGTGGAACACAAGTTGAGGCTTCAATAATATGCAACAGGCCATTTTTGTTTTTTCTTTCCTGGAGCTCATGAAATATAGGTATAAGGTTCTAAGAGGTCAGAAATTGGACTTTTGCAAACTTGAAAATCTTCAGTGAATAGATTGTACTGTCACACTGTCGAGAAACCTCTCCCAGTGAAGCGACTGTACCTTTGAACCCAACGCTTCATAAAAAAAGGTTCTGTGAAATAGTAAAACACCCAGGTCAGACTTCTCATTGTCTCTGTTTGAAGCTCAGACTGAGACCTATCTTCTGCAAAGTATGACAAATTGCTTCTGCTTCGGCAAGATGAGTAAACACTGCACAGTGTCTCTGTGATTAAATATGGGTGTCTGGTATCCTCTGTCTGAGCAAATATGAACATGTCCCTATCCATGTCCTTTATTAATAATAATAATAAAAAAGTATTGTACCACTGTCTGATCTGGAAGGAATAAAGTAAAAAATAATAACAATAAAAAAGTGGCAGACTGTTCAGAGCAGCGTACACATCTTGCTATTTAGAAGTTAATTTATTGAAAGCTTTGCCAGTTCTCATAAAATGTCATCCTGTGCTTGCACAAGAGGAGGGAAAAAGCATAGTTAAAAGAAAATGAAGGCTAACTCATTCTGTGCAGTGCAGCTTTCATATAAGTTTTACCAGCCTTCATTATGTATATTTGATGGGCACAATGCACATTCATCAATGCTCTCTCGCAGAGACTGAATAAATATCAGTGGGGATGATCCATTAGTCTCCAGGAGAAGAACGAAAAATTGTTAAAAACAGAGGAGCATCTTTAAAGCACAGTATTAAGATGACAGTGAACAACAAAACAAATGGAGCTTGAATGTCTTCTGTTTTTACTGGGTGAAATGTTTTAAAGGAACACATGACACATAGAGTATCTGCACTTTTATGTTGGGTGAACTAGAATTGCAAAATGGCACTCAGTTTCTTGTGAGGTGACTATGACAATATTTGACATATTTTAAGGATGCTACGAGTGCTGATAGTTGATTACTAGATGTGCAGGTCAGAGCTTCCAGTGTCCACACCCAGCTGGCTCTTTACCTGAACCAAACTAACACACAACAATATGCAATAATCATCTACCTAAACTCGGCCTGGCCGATTGAGAGTAAAAGGCACAATTACCAATCTCCTTTTTCAGCACCACAGACAGTCCCATAGATTGCACAGACACACACAGTAGGCAAGGCATTGTTTGCAAGGCATAGTCTGTTGTATCTTTGCCTGATAGCATCTTGGTCTAAGATACGATACAAACAGATACACTGCGACAAACTTTGCTCTTTATTTTCAAATATCAGCAAAACAAGTAACCCTCCATTAAAGACATGCTCTCTGATGCATTTGTCTCCTCCTCCAGTACAACAAAAAGGTAACTCAAAATGTATTACTATATTGTTTGCACATGAGTATAAGTAAGGCATGACAGAGTCTGCATCCACTGTCTCATTATGTGCCCTGATATTTATTAGCCACATGATTAAACTTTCCCAGGCACGACATCAAATGGGGCCAAAATCAAAAACATGTTGAGGTTAATTGGTGATTCTAAATTGTCCGTAGGTGTGAATGGGAGTATGTGAGTGTGCTTGGTTGTCTGTCTCCAAGTGTAGCCCTTTGATTGACTGGTGACTTGTCCATGGTGTCCCCTGCCTTCGCCCTAAGTCAGCTGGGATAGGCTCCAGCCCCCCCGCGACCCTAGTGAGGATTAAGCTGTGTATACATAATGGATGGATGGATGGACATCGAATGGGCTTGAGTTTTGTTCTTCTGGAATGCTGACTCCAGAGGCTGATCTGATGATGCTTGAGTTGGCTTATGATTAGACTGAGGAATGTATCCACAACATGAATGCCAATTTAGGTTTGATATGTTTGTCTTACGCCCATCATATCATTACAGATAACATGATCAGTAATGGTGTCATTAGGCAGCCTCCTTGAAACTCTTTCACAGAATACCTTTTTGGCCCCATTTATGCACGACCTCTGTGTTTCCTTCTCTCTGATTAAGTCAGCAAGATTTGCTGGTGTTTGGAAAAGAGCATTACACAAATGTTTTGGCACCACAGAAAACACTGGAGGGAATATGAATATATGTAAATTTCATCAGGACCAACCACCCAACCAACAGACTGTCATTGTCAGAGTTATGTTGCTCAAATGGCTAAGTGCACAATACTACACTCCCCCTAATGCAACTGAGTAGCATATTTTAATTACATTTTCACTATCTAAAAAGCCCCCATGCTTTTCAGACTCCATGCTCCTAATTTGTAATCAAGCCTCTTTTTATATATATAATTGATTTCAGTGGGATAGCTGAGATAACCCTGATGACATCAGTGCAACATCATCAGGGTTATGTTCTTTGTCTTTAGAGAGCACTCTCCTGAAGCAAAAAGGACAACATGAACTGTTTTATAAGGCTGAAAAATAGTGCTCATGATAAGTAAATACAATGTGCAAAAAGTCCCCTTGAATGCTACTTTAAGAGAATAATCAAGTTGCAGAAAAAATGCCCTATAAAACAAACAGCAAAGCCCAAATTCCAATAGGAGAAGTCTATGTATTCACACATTTCACAGGCCCATTAGCAGTTTGAGGCTTCTACTATTGCAGAGCAACATTAATTGTATTAAATTTGCAATCTCATTTTATTTTATTTCTGTTGACTCAAGTCTGCAATATTTATATTTGCTTATTTGCTGTAACAGCAATGATTCGGCAGTATTTGCTTTGGGAATACACATGCACAAAACCAACAAGGCAATGGAACAGATAAGAAGTGAAACTTTAGAGAAGCAAATAGACTATTGGCATGATGTTAGATATTTTCAAAATGTGTAATCAAAACCCTGCTAAAGTTAGGAAGAAGAAGAAAGTAAATGTTTCGACTGTCAACAACGAAAACTTTTGGTCATTATTAAAAGAAAATGGCTTGTTCAGTTATGTGTTATGTTGGAAGGAAACAGTGCATGTCATGTTTGTTGATAATTCCTCCAGCTCCACCTACAACATTTGCATATTAAGATCTAATCACAGTGTGGGCAGAACTGAGAACACTTATTAATACCACGTGTAAATACGAAGGATGTGACTGTTTTCTATAACTGTCAGACAGTGACAGCAGTAACTCAAGGCACAACTACAAGTAGTGACGCTGAACAAAACTGGTGTTCAATAAATCAGCTGCTTTATATATTGCTTTATATACATATTTTTTTCTTTTTTTTAAAAATGATTTTCATTTATTTATTTTTTTAAATCATACAGGTACATCCAATATATTTACAATATAGTGGAAAAAATGTAATATTTTCAATCAGACAATGCTCAGAGTGAAAATTACACGTATTCTAGACTCATTAGAATTAGAATAAAAATTAGAATAAAACTTTATTGATCCCTTTATTGACCTCAGGGAAATTGTTAAATTACATTTCACATCAGCTGAAATATTTCAAGCTCATGGAATCAGCCCAAAATCATTCTCATAATGTGAATATTTCTAAATATCAACAAAGATACATTTTGTAATGTAGAAATATCCAAACTCTGAAACGTATGTACATGTATGTTCTGTCAATACTTGATCGGGGATCCCTTTGCTCAATTTACTGCATTAATGCATTGTGGCATGAAGGCAATCAGCCTGTGGCACTGCTGAGGGCTAATGGATGCCCAGGTTGCCTTGATAGCGGCCCTCAGATCTTCTTCATTGTTCATCCAATTCTCCTCTTGACAATACGCCACAGATTTTCTAGGGAGTTTAGATGTGGTGACTTGGCTGGTCAGTCTAGCACTGTAATGCCATGGTCTGTGAACCATTTCTGAGTGGTTTTGGCAGGATGGGGAAATGTCAGGTCCTACCAGAAGACAAAATCTGCATCTCCAGAAAGCTCCAAAGCAGACGGAAGCATGAAATGCTCCAAAATGTTCTGGTAGCCGGCTGCGTTGATTTTGGATTTGATTATGCATGGTGGACAACACCAGCAGATGACATGGCATCAAAATCATCACTGACTGTGGACACTTCACACTGGACTTCAAGCGACTTTGATCCAGAGCCTCTCCACTCTTCCTCCTTACTCTAGGATTTTGATTTCCACAAACATGCAAACTTACTCTCATTTGAAAAGAGGACTTTGGACCACTTAGTAATGGTCCAGTTCTCTCTCTGCTTAGCCCGGAGAAGATGCATTGCTGGGTGTTCAGCAGTGGCTTGACAACATGTCTGTGTGTGGTGGCTTTTGATGCACTGACCCCAGCCTCAGTCCAATGCTTGTGAATCTCCCCCACATTCTTAAATCTCCTCTCTTGACCATCCTCTCAAGTCTGTGGCCATCTGTTCTGCTTGTGCACCTTTTCCTGCCACACTTTTTTCCATCTGGCCAACTTTCCATCAATATGCTTTGATACAGCACTCTGTGAACAGCCAGCCCTTCCAGCAATGTAGCTTTAAGTCTTACCCTTCTTGTGGGAAGTGTCAGTGACTGTCGTCTGGACAACTGTCAAGTCAGCAGTCTTCCCCGTGATTGTGGTTGTGTGTACTGAACCAGACTGAGAAATTAAAGGCTCTTTGCATGTGTTTTGAGTTAATTAGCAGATCAGAGCTCTCCTCAGGAATTTGTGGGGTCTGGGGGTTCTAACTTGACATCTTTGTTGCCCTCTGTGAAATATTGTTATATTTTGAGATTTCATCAAATTTAAAGCAAATAAAGGCTTGACATATTTCAGTTTATATGTAATGAGTCTAGAACATATGGCCACTTTGTGCAATGTCTCATGAAAAACATTGACGTTTTTACACCATATTCTAATTTTACAAGATGCACCTGTAACACTGAATAGAGAATATTAAATAGTTAAGCTGTGCTTACACAGATGAAGCTTCACAAAAGCTATTTAGTCAATCAAATTCTCCTGGAAGTCAGAAAGCTACTTTTCAAGTTCTAATGAATCAGTAAGTTAGAAAAAAAACTTCCTAAATGTTATGTAATATGTTTTATTAAGCCATTAGATTGCAATTATATTTGGCAGCCTAAATATCTCTAATACATAATGCACATAAATGGCAGACTGCTGATGGCTTAATTTTAATGAGCCCTGTGGAAGGACTCACTTTAAGAGGAAAATCAGGAAGATCTTCTTCGTACAAGGAGCAGTGGGACAGTATGTCAATTATATTAATGTACAGAATTGTGTGCATATGCGTGTGGAGACACAAATGATATTCTGCAGTGAAATCAAATAGACATCCTGTTTTGCATTCTTTGAATACCTCTAATAGTCAATATTAGGTACCAAACACTGTTTTTCTGAGACTGGAAACACATTTCATGCAGTAAGTTTCCTGCCTGATCCACACCCTGAAGAGAAAATTCCCTCCAGCGGTAGATACATAAGTACTGGTATCAGTGTTGAACTTAAACATTAATTAAACACTAAAGTTTCAATGTGAGACTTTTATAAGGGTTAGCCATAGTGCTTTGTGTGGATGGCTGCATGAAACACCATCAATTCAAAGTTTGGATACAATTATTCCTAATTTAGTGTTGGGATCAAAGTCCTCTATTATTCTCAGCAACACTTCTTCTCTCCTCTCGCAAATCTTGTGATTCTCCTGCCTCTCTGCATAATGAGTTCAGGGGATTTGCATTAGAGTTAAGTCTGACTTTTCACCTCTGGACCAAAGTGAAAAATTATAGAGTTGGCTATATGCATACACTACTGCAAGCGAGTGTGTGTTGAGAGAGCGAGTTCGAGTTTATGTGCCACTTCTACAGTGTTTTGATGTGTGTTGATGCAGTTGCCTGTCAATATGCCAGCTACTATAATCCTTTAAAAAGATTATGATTAATGGCCTGTGGGCCTCACTGAATGCTCCACTTGGAGAGATGAATACGTACAAATGAATGTACATAAAAGTAACCAGTTAGTGATTGCCTTTGTCTTACATTTAAGAGCAGGGTTGCAATTAAGCTCGGATCAGGGCCAGCTCTTTTTAAGCGCTCCTCACAGGGAGAGCTGGGTTTTTTTGATTGAAAGCTAACTTTTTATTGATTTGGGTATCAAATGATTAATAAAAATGTTTGGCTGTTTTTCTGTTTGTTTGGTTGTTTTTTTTTTTTATTTTTTATCATTGAAGATTTATCAGAGTCTCTGGCCTGTGAAGTAGCTCAGACTGAAAAGATATGCCTGATATCAGACATTATCACTGTCATCAAATCACTGGGCATTCCATCCAGCAAGGCTACAGTTAAAGCCAAAGCCTTCTGATGTGGGCTTATCATGCTGGTCAGACATGTGTCTCCTACACACTGACTGTGTTTACATGACAGATTTTCACTTTGAACTTTAAACTTTTACAGTGACTTCACCAATTTTTAAAAGGTTTTCTGTCATTCTAAAATAGAAAGTGGATCTATTTGTATACAGCCTTTGTTTTTTACGTTCCTCCATGTTTCCTATACTGAGAGCTCCCCCTTCATTTGCCTGCAAAATGTCAAAAATGACGTAATCCTGGGGAGTTCTGCAGAATCCACAGTCTATTTCAAAGAAGAGACTGTACTTATTTGTCTTTCCAAGGCCTGTGTTGGAAGCCAGGGTCAAGCCTGTTGAATAGCTGCAGCCTGGCAAGGCAGCATTGGAAGAATTAGATTTCAGAGCATTCTGGTTGTTGTAGGATTTCCCATTAGTCACTTTCTCTCTCCGCCACCTCAGTAAAAAGAATATTATCTTGACTCCACTGGATGGTCAGCCACAACATCTGGTGTAAACATTCATGACTCCCAGATAATCATGCTGATGAGATTTAATTTTATGTCATCAATGAGTAAAATTCCCACTTGCAAACAACCAGAATGGTATTATGAAAAGTCAACTGGCATGTTACTGGAATGCATTTTTTATTTTTTTATTTTTGCAGTTGTTGTCTTCATTGCACGTTATGTACAGTAGATGCAATAAATGAACATGCTTAAAAGTTTGAAGGCCCGAAAGTTTCAATTTCTCCCACAAGTTCCTGCAGTAGGAAATAACCCTGTGACACCGTGGCCAACTGAATTGTGTAAACTACAACATGTGGCTGCTGGTAGAATTTTCAAAAGCACATTCTCTCTATCAGTTTGACTGAAAAACGCAAAGAAACTGGCTGATACATAGTGGTCATCTTTCAACATATCTTCCGGTAAGAAACTTTCTTAGGAATGAATATGATATCCACGTTTCCTTGACATATCCATGGTCTGCAGGCATGTTGATGCCTGATGAGTCCAGTCTGGCACGGCAGCTGAGCCACTTCTGAAAATGGAGAGCAAAGCTTGAGACTTTAACAGTGTCCAAAATGGAAAGTGCATGGAGGACAGAGTCTCAATAATTTCTTAAAAAATAACAACATGGCCTTAACTTTGGCCCACCTCGAGGACCAACCTTTCAATTTTTATGCCCTACTGAAGAACAGGAAGGCTGTTGTACATGTTTCATCGGCCAGAACCATGCCTGCAGATGTGTTCAATCTTGTGTCATTGTATTTTCTTGTAATATAACTGCTAGAATCAGTCTATGATAAAAAGGACAGTCCTGTGCAACTTCCCTTCACATCAAACATAATTCACGTTGAATTCAAAGACCACCACCACTGCTTGAATAATGATTTCCCTTTCAGCTTAAAATTAAACCGGGCTACTTCACACACTTGTCACAGTTGGTGTCTGCAAATGGAGTCAGAAGTTCACAGCTTCAAAAATGTGTGAAATTCAATACACACTGTTCATATGAGATGGCATCAGACATTCAGCCCCAACCCTGGGCAGTACGCCCTCTACCAGTGGAGTCGGAAGAGACAAGTGGGCCAAAAGATCTAATGCTGCTGGTTCTGGCAACATGTTTAGTTTGGATTTAATGCTTTCTTTTAGAGTTGATTTCTCAGCAATCAATTCTTTACAATTTTTCCTAGAAACTTGATGACAGAGATGTCTGTGTATCCTTTTTGTAGGAGATTAAAAATTGCCCAGCAGAGACAGGTAGATTTCTGTAATCAGGTTTCTGTAACATTTTCAAATGTGTGTGTGTGTGTTAATGTGGAAAGGACCCAAAGACAGGGATATAATTGTTGTGGAACTAGTGTAGCAGAATGAAGGGAAAGATCATTCTCTCGTGTCTGTGAATTGCTCCATGCAGAATAATTCAATCCAATGTCACACTTGAACTGAACAATGCCTCCTCCTCTTATAGAATGAACAGCTGAGCTACTAAATAGCTCTGTTACCTCAACTGGAACAGTGTTTGGAAATTGCAAACACTCAGAAAGAAAAAACAACAATAACAACAACTGTGTACTCTCTTAAAGTGAGCGCATCTTATCAATATATTATTCTTTTGTTTGAGTTGCAGTGAGTTTAGGCATTGTTCTCAGTACAGCTTCTTCTGGGACTGGGAATTATTTATAGGTTTCAGTGCAACAAAGAAGATGCCTCAAACCTGATAAGGATTCAAGGCCTTTATTGGTCACAAACACAGTTATACATGGCATAACGTGCAGTGAAATGTATTGTGCACCTGTTCCACACTGAAACAATAATAATAAAAATGAAGAATAAAACACCCAATATCCATCCATTGTCTATGCACCGCGTAATCGTCACTGTGGGTGTAATCACTTTTGTGACATACTTTACACAAATGTGAAAATATATATTTTTACATTTGTATATCTATAT